>NW_020170421.1:410335-495879 GCF_000524195.1 Echinococcus granulosus | reverse complement strand
CCTCACCAGAACCGAGGGATAAACCACTATCGTGCTACAAAAGGTCTCGCTAAAACCGCAATTGTGTTTTTTGTTTTACACCGATTTTAGTTACCTGTGATTTTGAGGCAGGTGACCTGCCATTTATTCCAGATACTAATGCCAGCAATACAGCTGTGGATGATGCGCTCTTAGGAAGGACGACCAAAGGCTAGAGCACATCGTTACTTATGCTGACACCAAGCTTTTCAAAAGGATGCGATAGAAAAGCAACACCTAGTAAATGATCTTTAATAGCAAAAATATCGTAGTGAGGACAGATTACCAAGAGATGACATGATCAAAGGAAATAAAAAATATAGACCACTCGGTGGCCCATTTGTACAAGGAACCACATAAGTCTAGCTTAATTATTTAGCTTGCAGTAAGTAGTGGGGTACACGACCGATTGTGGTCCATCATTATAGAATGAAATCTTATTAAGATATACCACTAATTTGACAGAAGGAGAAGGTCTTTGTGGTAACTCACGTACAGCCAGATAGTATGAAACACTATCTAAGGGAACTACCTTGGACAGCACTCGAGGCAAAGAAGGAGCCATGCGATGGACGTTTTCAATATAACTTTCCAGGTCACAAGAAGTTCAGTAGGACGAATCTGGGAATTCTATGAACTCCATCATAAAGAAATCTACAAACTTTGGCCTTCTACAGTCCTACACATCTTAAACTAGTCCTCAATTTAACAACAAATTAGGTCTTCTAGAAATCAGTCTCGTTGATTAATAAGCTTTAATCGAACTTAGTTGAGACAATTATGCAAAAATTCTACAGTATATCCGGCAACTCACTGTAAAAAAGTGGTACCAAATAATATTTTTTTATGCTTAGACAAATTGTTCTATTACAAAAAAGCAGTAATGTTGTCGTAATCATCTGCAGTGACATTTAGGCGGATCCCCAGAGAGGAATAATAAACTTCAATAGTAAACCACTTAAACTATACAATTTGCTTGCATATCTGTCTTTCCTTTTTAATCACATTATGTTATGATTCATTTAGAGAATAGTGTTATTCAGCAAATTCCACAAAAATGACTGGTCTTTCTCTCGGTAATACTAACGTTTCTCTGCGCAAGCATTGAAGGCAAATTTGTTACCTATTTGTCAATTTATTATTCTAGTAGGCATATCAGGGTATTTTAAGGACAAGCAAAAATGGTTTTAGGGTTTTTTGTTTTAACTTTTTGTTTACAATTGCGGGAATTTGAACCGGTTTGTCATACTTTGGGACTGTCCGTTGTATACCTGCTAGAATTCATGGCCCCTCAGTGCTTAGTTGTCGATTTGGGTGGTGGTTCAATCAAATTCGGTCTTTCTTCTGTTAAAGTCCCTAGGTATTTAACTAGCTGCATTTCAGTTTCCCAGGTGTGTTGATAACTGCATTTACAAGTCGAAAAATGTTACAGGACGGAATTTCATTGGTAGTGAAATCGAAGAGTGCAAGAATCTTTCAAGCTTATTCGGAATATATCCCTTCAAAAAGGTCTGGTTCTGTCAGCTTTTTACCCTGATAGGGTTATATTAACAATTGGGATACCCAGAAACAGATCCTTGATAGTGTGCTGTGCCGTTACATCAATTCTGTAAGCATTCACGTCTTCAATAGCGTCCTTTAGAGATCACTTGATATGGCATCTTTAAACCTCTTTATCACAGAACCTTATTTCAACTTTACCTCTACGAAAGAGACTATGAACGAGTTGTTTTTCGAGGAATATCGTGTCGCCGGCCTTCTTCGAACTAATCGTAGGCTCCATTTCTCACCTTTGCCACTCTTTAGCTGCTTTTTTTGCCGCATACAAATATCGAGCTGAGTCATCTCAACGCCTCTCTCGGTATTCCCTAATCATTGACAGCGGTTACTCTTTCACTCACATACT
The DNA here is from genome assembly GCF_000524195.1 of Echinococcus granulosus. Classification (NCBI taxonomy): domain Eukaryota; kingdom Metazoa; phylum Platyhelminthes; class Cestoda; order Cyclophyllidea; family Taeniidae; genus Echinococcus; species Echinococcus granulosus. The sequence goes on along the minus strand of NW_020170421.1, from coordinate 493,955 downwards.
GCCCATGGCCGACGGGAATATTATGAGGGAATTCGCTTTGAGGTATAACAAAACATTTGAGTTTATCTTCACTAGGCTCTCCGTTGGTGGTAAAATCTTGACAAATCGGTTGATAGAAGTCACGTCGTACCGTCAACTTGACGTAAGAAGTGAGGTTTACATCATGAATCAGTGCAAAGAAGATGGATGCTTCGTGTCCACCGATTTTTGGGCTGACCTCACTTGTGCCAAGTGAGTTTTGCCTTGAATGTAAGCTCCGCTGTTGCTCCACGTTTCTTACTTCGGCATGCAATATCTATTTGCAACCCTTTGAAAATCACTCGCAATGTCTCCATTCTGGCACCTGAGTTGTCCCAGTGGATAAAGGGACTAAGAGACTGATTATGTAGGCGGTATGGATGGAGCTCTTTGCCCCAATCTCGGATTCTCCTTTTCGGTATCGTACTCTACTGTCAATGATGTTTCCTCTGGTCTGTTGTCACAAGATTTTGGCTAACCTTAATGCCAAGGTAGTAATAAAATCAGTATGATTAGTGCTTTAGCATTCGCAAGATGGATTCAGAATGCTAGAGTACTTGTTAATTCCGTGGTTTTAATAGGATAATAAATTCCGATCTCTTTGTAAACCCCTTTGAAAGTTATCTATAAGGCATTGTTAGAAACTGAATTATTGTTTACGGTAAATCCTTTCCTTGCGGTGATTCCTTTACTTAGTAGCATTTACCCTTAGTAGGGCGCATATAGTACCATCTGTGTTTACCATGTTAATGCTATCCGATTTTTACCTGAGTTATTTTCATCTACTTACCACATCGAGAGGCATGATTCATTTTTGTTAATATTATAAGCAAATCTTTTATTTGTGATTTCGACCCTTCTATTTCCAATCATTGCACAAAACTTCTATACCGTTTCGTCGTATAGTATTCAGCCAGCGAAGCAGAGATTTCCATTCTAAAGTGAGTTTGCTAATGACCCTAGACGTGGGTTTGTTAAGAATATGCATGAAGGGCTTGAGAGACTACTGGCCTTTCCCAGTTCAACGAGTGTCACTTTTTTTATCTCACATTTGCACCACATCTACCTATTTACCGTTTCTAGGTCCCGTGATCTCTCAGTCAACACGATAGCTAGGGAGTATGTACTCCCAGACTACATTGACGTGCACCGAGGCTACCTACGTGATCCCTCGGAGAAGCCAAAAGATGCTGTTGATCGGACCAAATTGCAGGGCTATATCCTGCGTCTCAGCAACGAACGTTTTACAGTGCCTGAGCTCCTTTTCCACCCTTCTGACGTCGGCTACACCGAGATGGGCATCTCGGAGGCTGCGCAATATCTTCTCACTGAACGCCTCCCTCCTGGTGTTCGACCCGGCGCTATGGCCAATGTCCTCCTCATTGGAGGCAACTCAAAGTTCTCTGGATATAAGGAAAGAGTGTGGGTTTTGTGTGCGCACATTTTTCTGTATCGTAATGCTTTCTAATGTAAATTGGTTGGATGAGATTATCTAGGTGCACTGAAGAGGAACTTGCGGGTTGGTAGTGTTGAGCTTAAGGAGGATTGAGTTACTGTAGTGCACTGAGTAGAGATTTCTTGATGTCTTCATTTAATATTTGTCGAGATTGTGGTCAAAGTCCATGACTGGACTTTTCCAGTTTGTTGATTTCTCAAGTGATTTTTTCAGTGATGTTTACAACTTGGTCTGTAAATCATGTTATAAATCAGCTGTGTTCTACGATTGATTGTAATCCGAACCTCTTTCTTTTCATCGGAAATGCGCCAGAGTTTTACCTACTTACTTTTCCCCTCGATACGGTACTTTTTAATTGTTCTAACAAAATGAGCCATCATAAGATGCCTGCATATTTTAAAAAGATTCTTAGTTCTAAATGCTTAAGATTTTTTCGAGTAAATGAATCAAGGGGCCAGTCTCTAGCAATTTTCTAGTGATATTTTATTGCTACTTGGCGAGAATAAGTCCTGCAACGAAGGCTGATTATTCACAATAACTGTATTTCGCCTTTTAGCATTTTCAATACTTCTGTATTGCCTTTTCTACCAATTATCTGTACAAAATAATCCCTTTCTTTGTGTACTTGGGACACCTTGACTCGAAGGTGTTTCGCGTGTTTGTATCTACATCCCTGCACAGCGGTTGCTACTTAATTCACTATAGTAGACTTCCCGCTTAAGGTTCTTTGTCAAAGGGTTCCCGCATAATGCTGCACGGAAATTTTCTGCTTGAATGCGTCTACCAGAACTCTTCTGGAACCTAATTATTTTCTGTATTCTAGGTTAAATGATCTTCGCAGCTGTGTTCCGCACGACTTGCCCGTGAATGTCTGCGCTCCACCTGAGTATGTTATCATTTGTACCAAAAGATTATTTTGCTTCTCACTTAAGCTGTTCTAAATAGCTACCATTTTCGCTTCTTTTCAGTGTTTTTAATTCTTCTTATTCGTTGTACAATTTGTTTAAGTGGGCTATTTGGTATGCACGTCATCCCCACTTTGCTTCAACGCTCGAAGAAACACTCTATTCCCGTTTTTATCCCATAATCTGTTGCCACCTGTTTAATCGTAAATTCCACTTTTATCTATTATTTCTCTTCTCCTTAACTTCCCACATTTTGACGCACTCTTTAATAAGTTAGCCAGTATTCTTTCACTCACAGAAGAGGTACAACCACCCACGCGCAAAGGGGAGACTCTTCATCAAAACTCCCCTCCCCTGTACTGTTTTTGCATTGTTAGTAGTTTAATTCGCCGTACTCTTTTTTGATCCCATTACTATCAGGCTTTTGGGTAGGCTACTCCAGCGTAGACACGAAACATATTGTGCTCGTTGCGAGCTTTCAAAATGCAGATGTGAGTATGGTAGGTGTGACTTCTTGCACGTGTGAAATCGCTCGACTTTCACGCGGATCACCCTGCGCTCGCTCTCTGGCTAGCTAGCTGTAATTGTAGAGGCCTGTGTGGTGTCATTTGGATTTGGTGCCTGACCATGTGACCATCCCTTTAGAAGCTTTGTTCAGACGTTCACACTTGTAGGTGCTAACGTCCTGAATCTTAAGTTTTATCCCTTTCTTTTGATTTCCTTCCATCCTGGCTACTTATTTGACTTCACTTGCTTTCTGGTAGCTGCAAAACGTTACCCAACGTAGGCATTTAAGTTCAGATCTCTCGTTTTATTGGTCGTTCATTGTAAGTAGTCCTCTATTCCCAATCACATACAAAGTCGATTTGGTATCACTGTATTTATCTTCAGGCGTGTTTGACTAGGATACTTCGACCTAGCCCTTTGTGCATTTTCCATCTGATCTGAGTTTTTTGCGGGATATGTGGGATAATTACATGGAACTCTTGCGACTATTCCTAGAACACTGTAGGTTTTCGGGGTATTTATGCTTTCCATCTTTAGGTCAATAATACTCCGTTCAAAATTGGTGCCGGATTGAATGTTACAGTCCTCTTACCGCCTGATCATGCCTGTGACTTCATGACTCATTATATTACAGGCATGATCGGGTACAGGTAAACTCCGCCTTTTTGTGAATCGAAGATTTGTTTCGCTCACTGTCAGATGACCTTCATCTCAGTGGCATGTGGGGCGGTTTCAAGGGTGTGGTATTCTCGCATGAAGAGGTCCCTTGTAGTTGAGCTCGTAACGAGCCACTCGTTGCTTTTTCCACAATCAAACTTTTATTTTTGCATATTTCGTTGAACAATTTTTTGGTTCGAAGTGGTTCATTTAATTGCTATGTTTCCTAGGTTCCACATGTATTTTGGTTATCCCGGCTTAGCAATAGTCTCAGGTTCCTGACATTTTCTTTGTTTTTGGGGGTAAAACTATGGCACCTGAGTCCCGGTGATACGGTATATTGAAAATTAAATCACTGGTAATGCAATCAAACTGGATTTTTGGAATTCGCATGGGTTGAGTTGGTGATAGCTTATTCCGGGATTGCCTTTACCCCCTGTGCTATCATCAGCAACATCTCTATTTAATTTCGCTTTATTTTATTTTGGTCTTCGTGGTTGAGCCAAGTAATTATTCTGCCCTACTCCATTTTCCGATCACTTTTCCTTGTTTAAAAGTGAAAGTAGGCAAATAAATATCATGAATGGTGCATACCCCACCTCCGAGAAATTTCGTCGTCCTGTCAGGTCACAAATTTCCCTTACTGTAAACCTATTCCTGTGTCTTTGAAATCGTTCTCGTGAAAGCTCTTCTAATTTTAGATAACGATTCATTCCTACTCTGCATGTGCGTAGGTTTTTTTCGTCGAACGTATTTTATTATTACCTGTATTGTAACCTGTTTTTCCTTGCGTGCGCAGAAGTCTCCTTCATTACGACTATTGTTTGCTGCGCCCTCCTTTGTGCATTACGAATTTCTTTCAACCGGTCAAATAGTCGGTAAGTAAAATTATTTATGGTGCGTTGTTATCCCGGAGACGAAAATATCTGCAGCGAGTCTATGATAATCGCCTTTACTACTTGTATATTTCATATCGTGTGATTTCGCCTTCTTTCCTTAGTTGAAATCTTTGCTCGGTTGTGAATTGGAGGCTATTGCTTACAAATTATCAGGAGCACGGGTGAGAGGATTTGTCCTGTAAATTATGAAATGTATTCTCCTACGTTGGGTTTCCTACCGTAGTGATTTAGTCTATTACCTGGTGAAATAAATACTCATCAAATTTGTTGTCAAAACCTCTAGGTACTCACTTGAATGAGGAACCACGAGTTCGTATTAAAGGGGTACTTCGGGTAACCCGACCACTTTCCTTCATCACAATTTACCATTAGTTACTGGGGTGTGTTTTATGATTGCACATTCCGAAACTATCTATTCGAATTCGTAAGGTTCACTCATCCTGCGTTCTAATAAGGTAGGCTGCCTAATTTCAGATTGTTCCCATTGGTTCTCAGTTGTCGGGTGCTTGGAAAACTTTGGTGAGAGTCCTTTTGGGGCATTGAGTCCCATGACCCAGAGTCAGTCCTCTGCTGACCGTACAAGCAGCGGCTAGGACTTGTACTGTATCACTCGCAGTGTGATTTCTGGCCAGGTAATTTTCTTAGATAATCTTGCCCTCCCAAGCAGGGGCCTTAATCTTGTACAGCTGAGGTGGGTAGTTCTTCTACTCCTGGATTTTAAAATCTGCGACTTTTTTTCCCAAGAAAACGGCCATTTGTTTAGTCCTTCTGACTCCTGCCTCAGCGTTATGGCCTTTAGGCTGGTAAATAGTTGAACGAGAACATGGATTGCGATTTCCTCAATTTTAAGCTAATTTTCCTCTTCTACTCTTTGATTATTAGATTCATTGTTTTATCTCTGGAAAACTGGCCTTTCAATAGTTTCTGTAGACACCTGCAGCGCACTTTTCTGTTTCTTGCCTTTTCTCTCTGAAATCGGCGTTCACTGCGCCTCTTCCCTCACCAGACTGGCGTTTATTTTCCTCTCCATATCACGTAATGAACTCGCTCTTAAGCATCTTCCCCTTACTAGTATCATCATCATTGCTATTGTTGCCCATTCTGTTTCCAATAGTGAAGTGATGATTCCATCACTTGTTAACTGGAAGATGTGTTTTTATTTCTCCAAAATCAGCATTTTTACCGTAACAGATGCCTGTCAGCCTCTCGCCACTGTGATTCTAATACAACTGTTGAAGGTTACTTAAAGTCAACTTCTGTAATGGGTGCCACTGCCACTAAACCCCACTCCAGTTCTAGATTTGTGTATATTCGCCTTGGCGCTTCCTTCTATCACATTTCTGTAGCGAAAATTCTTCATCCCTATGGAGCTGTGTAGATGCATTTAATGGGAGCTATTCTGAAACACCTTTAACCTTTGCCGATGGAATACATTCCTCTTAACTCTTCTGTAGTGATCCACCCGCATCATCATGTTTTTTTCCATTTTACCTATGCCGCATCATCGTGCAGCAAAGTTCGTTTGGGTTCTAATCCGATGCAGTTTTGTTTTTTCTGTTCTTTCAAATGACTATCAGATGATCGAAGTGCATTACCTCGTTTGTTGCAAGCACTGGATAAGAATTCATTTTATGGTGCACGTGCTTCCAAAGTGTCTCTTCTTTCTTGAGTCTACCTAGTTACTCCGTTCTCCATTGACTGACACCTCACTGATTCCCATATTGCCGCTAGCTTTAACCTTTTGTAAGGGAAGTTCATTTCCATTTTTGAAATGTTCTACTTCTGCCACTGAGTCACTAATCGCTTCTGCTCTATCTTGTTTCTAGCTCCAGATTCTATGATGGCTGGAGCTCATTATGAATGGCTCCCTTTGTTGCTCGTGGATAGTTTATCATTTACTTAATCACCCGGAGTCAATCAGAAAACCCCCTTTTCTAGCCGTAGCAATGGCAGAAAAAAAGTAGTAGCAGTGCTGCTACTCGCAGTTGCTATCTCGCAGTTTCCCTTTCTCTGGTGCTGACTTTACTACAGCAAACGGGCTGGTATTGACGGATCATCACTGGCTATATTTCTTCGCCTAAGGACTTCATAAGGATGGACGATTGGTAGCATATGCTGAATCGCAGGCGACTGAAAGGGGTAAACGTGTAGTAGTGGTAGGTACTGCAGACCTGGTGTTTTGTTTTTAAGTAAGCATGGGACTGCCCCAACCCGGTTCGACCGATGTGTGTGTGTGTGTGTGCACATAATGGGATCGTAAATTTCAAGCACCTTGTAGGCGCGCGCTCACATACACACAGAGATGTACACAGGGAGAGAAACAGCTGATGTAATTGTCTGTGCAGGCATGCAAGCGGTCTTCAAAGCAGCCCGCGTCATGGGGGTGCAGGAGGAGGAGGAGGTGGAAGCAGAGGAGGCAAAAGGCGGTAGAGGCGGCGTTCTGCGGGTAACCCAGTTAAATTAATTGCTGTCTGACCTGAATCAGACACCCCACTGACCGTGTGTATGCATGTGTACACAGGCGACAGCGACAACGACGCGTGCTGGCTAATTTACATACGTCTGCTCGTTTTCACATCATCGACTTTCTGTCTAGTGACCCTCTGATCTTACACTGTTTCCTGTTGCATTACTCTTTCGTCCCTCGGTCGACATCTCGTTCGCAATTCCTTCAAGGATCCTTTTCTTGTTTCAAACTTCGTTAGAGTCCTGTGGTCCTCTTTTTTGTCAACCTAACTTTATAATCTGCTGCCTTTGTTTACTGCATCACCTACTCATTCGTCTGCGCATTTTTAGTCAATCTTGAGAAACATGCTCATTTATTTGTTCTATTCCCCTGCAAAAAGACAGCTAAACATTTAGAATTTAATCCGTTTGATTGACAATCCTCATTCTGGAAACACTGTACTGCATACTTGAAGCCTCTCTTTTGCCTTGATTTTATCAAACACCGATTCTATTCACTTGCGTCGTCTGCCCTCCATTTGTCGGTGTGATGTGTCACCATTGCATCTCCCTACTTCAACTCTTCCTTATGTGGTTTTTTATGTAGTTTTAGGAAATGACATCAATACGTCTTCACATTCTTAAAGCGTCATTTCTGCTAATCTTTATTTCGATTCTCCTTGTGAATACGTCGCTTTATGTACCCATTGGGTCTTCTTTTTCCCCTAGTGTTCTCAAATATCGATTGCATTCATTTGCATCTGCTCCCATCATCCGCTGAGAGGACGGTCTAGTCTGCGTCGTAGGCAGTTTAAGTGCTCCGAGCAACAGTTGCCTTCACTGTAATGGGAAGGCCATTATTTCCCCCTCCCCCCTACCAATCCATTGTCCTGTGGCTGCAGATTTGGACAAGCTTGCCCGCAGGCAAGTCAGCAGCAGCAACTCAGAGTGCCTACTAGTTAGAGCATGATCTAGTTGTCCGGACATGTCCGTGTGTTGACTCACCGGCGATGTTACTACCGTAAGCAGTGGTGGAGGCAGAGGCAGCAGCAGAAATCCGGCTGTCCTTCTTTCCTCCCACCACCTGCCCCGTCCTTTCGTTCTCCTCTACCCCCACCCCTTTCAGGACACACGCCGGGGTGATTCATCACCGGGTCCTTCCGAGAGCACACGTCCGTGCCCTCTGCCTGTGATGTGTGGCTGTCACTCCATCTCTTGCCCTCCCCCATGCCCCTAAGGGGTCAGCTGGTGGGCTCTCCCACGCCCTGTCATTAACGCGTCGGTAACCGAAGTTGAGGTGGGGACAGGACAATAACACCCCTCTCTTCGCCCCTCTCCTCTAATCCTTTCGCTTCGTCAATCGCACCCATGTGGGCGCAGTTGTCTAATTATCCTATTCACTCTCCATCTATCCACTAAAGCGGATCTCTCCGCAGCATTCAGGATTTTTACTTACTATGAAGGGCTGTACAAGGTTAGAGCAAACGCATCACTTACTTTCTGCTTGCACGTTGGGGTTTTTGCTGTTGTTGATATCGATCCCGTCGTCATCTTCGTTGTTTGCATGTTTTTCTCACCTTTTCTTTCTTCCTACTTTCCTATTCCTGCTTTTTTGTGTGCCTGTCTTTTGCTCTCGCCTGCGTGACTCACTAGCTTTCTCTCGCCTCCCTTCATCCTCTCTCCGCATTTTCCTTCCTGCTCGAAGACTTGAGCCAATCAGGTGAGAGCATAGAATAGGGCAGATTTTGGCTCGCGATTATGATCGCTTATTGATTCAGGCGGTATCATTTATTACCGCTTTTGGGTGTGATTTGGGTCGGAGTTCAAAAAGGCCTCAACTAACCTAATTTGACTCGGAAGTCTCTAAAGTTCTTTTTTATGGAGAGTGGGCTGCCGCAGCCCTCCAATCCGAGACAAAGGGCTCGTCGGATTTACGTCATTTAAAGTTGCTCACTTGTGTTCTTTGTTTTTTTTTTCAGCCCTCAACTGTATGCTTGGCAAGGAGGCGCTCTGTTAGCTTCGAATCGTGACGATTTTGATCAATACCTAGTCACTCGTAGGGAGTATGAGGAGAACGGTCATGCCTACTGCGAGTCCCGTTTCCCTGTAACATAGACATTTGTTTACGCGCGAACATGTACATATGTATGTGAGCATTGTTATACATGTATTAAAATTTCTTATCCTGTCCTTTCCGCCACTTCGTGACACGTTAATTCGAATAATAATAATAAAGGGACGAGCCTCATCCGGATACTGTCTATTAAAACCAGCACTTTTTATTGCTCTAATGCAACACTGATTACTCCTTTCCAGTCCAATTCAATTCTCTTTAAGTAAATGTCTTTCAGGATCAAGTATGGTAATTGGGGCGTCATACATACGTGACGCTGATCGTGCCTTTCTATATTTGATTAAAATGTAAACCATTACTCCACTTGATATCTCTGGACCACAAGCCTAGACTTAAGCCTACACATGTTTCCATACCGCTTTGTTTTCATTACTGGAGCTGTACGTTACTACTCCTCAGTAAGATCAACTTACAGTTTTGATTTATTAGAAAAGTTGACACAACATTTGGACATGTATCCCATGTCGACACCCTTAATTCGACAATAAATAGTGAATAATTTTTGTATTTAACGTATGCTCAATGATGTAGTGTGACAGGAAAGGAGAGGGTGGAGGGTGATTTAAAGGACCGGTGACGATAAAGGGATATTGGGAGAGGGGTACGGAGAAATTGAAAGGAGATGAGTGGGTGAGAGGGAGACTGGGTTAGTTAGCGGGGGGAATTCGTTCGCTCGTTTATCAGCAGGTCGGGGTGGTTTGTTCGTTGGTTATATAAATCAGCGGAAATGCACACAACATCACACCTGTGCGATCGTAGTAGAAGTAGTTGAAGTATTAGCTCTATCGTCTTTAATATACTGCTTTATACACGCACGCAATCTTACGCATGCACACAGATACGTCCACACACACACACACGTAGTGAGGATAGACTGTAAAGCCACTCTGTCGGTAGCAGTAGCAATACGGAACGGAAGCCGAGAACAGGTGAGCGAGAGAGGGGGTCGGGCAGGGGGAGATTGTGTATTTCGGGATGGGAGTAAAGTTGGTAGGCTTCTGGTATTCGGCAATATCCGGTTAAAGCATGCACTATACATGGGAGGAGGGAGAGTGGAAGGAGAGTGAGGGACTATGTAGGGAGCTTGTCTGTCTGTCTTGTCAGCATATTGCACATCTGAGTGACGAACTACACCAAAGTAATGTACACTAAGTTGCAGTTGCGACTCCCTCTCTCATTCCCACGCACACGCATATTTCCACTCAGATCTGTCAAAACAAGTACCGGTTGCGCCCGTAGTCGTAGGGCGCTCGATCATAGGATGAATCTGCTTCCTGCTGCTGTTGTTGCTGCTGCAATTGTTGTTGTTGGTAGTGGTAGTTGTAGGCAGCTGCAGCGACGGCCGCGGCAGTCATTGAAGCGTTATTTTGGTAACAGTTGCGATAATTTTGCTCGTACATGCCCAAGGGCGGAGGTAGAGCCGCGCCGGAGCGCGGATTTGTGTTGTAGTAGGTGTGCGGTGGTGCGGGATCACCTTCTTCATACCCCCCGCCGCTACCGAATCGTGCTACCCCAGAGTCCAGACCGTAGGGAGAATTCGAGGGCTGGTGTTGGTGCTGCTGCTGCTGCTGCTGCTGGAAGGATCGACTTCCAGTTGACACGGAGAGATCTAGCTGCCCGCCTGATCCTGTTCCGCCACCACCCGCGTATGAATGGATATTCGAGCCTGAAACACAGCGGTTAAATCACAGCTTGTTAAGCAATAAGTAAATTCTCTCCGCATTCACCTCATGGTTGACCGTGTTTTGGCACAGTTTCGGATGTGTCCCTATGTCTCCTTTGTCGAATGAGGTGAAAACTTCGTGTCAAACATTCGTTCCGTCTGTTAGCATGGCTTTTGGTGTGCTTAAGCTATGTCAGTGCGTTAAATTTCAAGGCCTTCAAATTAACTCATCCATTTTAATAAAACTCCATTTCATTTGTGCGCTTAGCGATTCAAAACTTTGTGAAAAAAAGCGCTCTAGATCCAACTCGAGCAATATGGTGATATGTAGCTTTAGCATAACCAACACATACGCACAGTACGAAATAACCTTACCGTGATAATACGAGGTTAGGTCGCCTGGGTTGCGAACTTTTGTATGGGTTTAGGTGGCTACACACGCATTTGTACACAGAAATTCATGTGACCTTGTGGATATAATGCATAGAATCTCTTCTAACGCTAGATTAAAACTATAATGCACCGTAACTAGGTACGCTTTCACGACCATTCGTGCGCACACACTTTCATCCTTGTTTCAGCATTTACAAAAGTCTCTTCGACCACGTGAACAACAAACGATTCGGTGAAAGCTTCATTACCAGCCGTTCCCATCTTTATCAGCTTTTAAAAACTGTGCATCCTCTTTAAGGGGAGCAACAGAATCAAATTGAAACCACGATCCAATCCCCATTCCACCTAGATAGCTGCCAAGCGATTCGAAGGGTGGCAGACAAGTGGCTTGAAATCAACACAAACTCCGCATCAATTTTCACTCCTTTGTGCACTGGGTAAACCAACCTTTAGCCTTATGCACACACCCGACAATCCCAGTAAAGTCTTAGCCCCCTCTCATGCTAGGGTTTTGCGAAGGAGGAGACAAGAAAGAGGGGATGGTGGTGGTGGCGGGACGAAGAAGAGGAAGAGAAGGGGAGGGGACGGAGGGGGGAGGAAGGAAGGAGCGACAAATGGACGGAAGGATGGACGAACGAACGTACACACAACACAGCATGAGGGAAGGCAAGCAAGAGCTGTGTGGCTGCCGCTATTTTTAACCCATGGCTGGTTGGCTGACTGCCTTTGCGGCAAAAGGAAACACGCCTGAAGCATTGCGTGGTATTCAGTAACTGTGCGTCCTTCGACGCGAAAGAGAGAGAGAGTCATGTGCTTATCTTCAATCGATGTTGCGTTTCCGCTGGTAGCCTGCATCAAGCTAAATCTAGAATGAGGCAACAGTGGGCCACAAAAAGCGCACTGTGGAGGACTGCATGCGTACGTAAAGAACTAGAAGTAAAACTTACATAGCACTAACCCTTTTTAAATACAAGAAACCGACCAGAGTTCGAGTAGTTTTAGTAGGAAAGTAATAACTGTTAGTAAAAAGAAAACACAATGATTGGTTGCGTTTTAAATGTCGAAGGCTCTGCAGATAGAACCATGTCATAAAATTGGCATTGCTTTGCACACCTTATTCAAGTTTTCATTCCAGTAAAGTTGGCACAACTAAGGTAATCTAAAACGCCCAATTCTACGACCTTCTAAGCCAACAATATAAACATTGGCTGAACCAGTGAACAATGGCATCGAGTCTCGAGGTTCATAAGCACGATTCGTTTTATAAGACCTGTAGACTATACTAGAAAAAACCAGGCGGCATCGCACATCCTCTTGTTGACGAGGCCAATAACATGGACGACTAGGGTAAATTGAGGATATTCAGCAACTGGAAATCAGTTGGAACATAGCTGAGATCAATTTTCGCATTTTTCTGCGTCCCATTGAACATTGGAGGAAAAACTAGGAATGCCGTATCTCAGTCAAAGTCAACTACTTTGCCTATGCCTGAGAGGTATTACGTTGCTGATGTTGCCTCCCATCTTCTTCAGACGACAGTATAATGCGAGAGATGAAAGACTGGTGTGAACGTGCAGGCCAGGTTAGCCGCCGCCACCACCTCTGCCACCGCCACCCTCACAACTATTTGTGGGCCTTGGGCGGCAGCGGTGTCGACGACGACGACGACGAAGACGGCGACGCATCATCTCCTCTCGCGAGCGCGCATGAATGATTTATCGCCCTGGCTCACCCTATCTCCCCTTCACCTCCCTCTCTGTCACGGTGAGGACAGACTAACCGCACACACACCCACGTACACGCACATATGCAAGTCGCCGCTAGCTGACTGCCTGGCCGGCTGGACAACCCACCCCTTACCTGTCCGTCTACCCTGTGCACGCATGCATGGGTGCGCGCTTGGGACAGACAGACGACGAATGGATGAGTACACAGATATGCACCACCACCATCACGCCACCGGAAGTGGACTGGGTGCACTGTGGGTGTGCACGCAACCGCGTCCGCGCATAAATGTTGTGCGTGCATCGCCACACACGCGACAGAAAGCTGACGCACGCACGCACACACACACAGGGAAGGGGTCGAGGAGGCGGTGTAGAGGCGAAGCAGACGCTGTTACAAAACACGTGACACACACACACACCGCCCCTGCCAAAGCACACACTTCCCTTCTCTCTGTGTGTGTATGTGCCCCACTTTGCCGGATTTTTTGCTTTCGTGGCTTTATGCCTGCTTGGGTGTACCTGGATGGGTGTTTGTATGCGCGGGCTGTTCATTAAGCCAAAAATCACCGGCCACAGATGCAAATTTACACCGGCAGCACTTTCAACGTTGATCAACCACTCCCAAGGCAGCCAGTAAAATGATAAGTAAACTTTGCTACGGTTTGACTATAAATTAAAAAAACTGTCCACAAAACAATATTCCAAAGTTTCACCTCTAATTGACTCGATTGCTACAAATGATATGCAAGCTTTCATTTTGACTATAGTAACTACCACATGATGTAAGATGTCTGGATAGGAAAATTTGGGCTTTTCATTCATTCCATATCTAAAAACTCGTACATTAAACTCAGTCTGGTTGCCAGTACAGACCCATCACGGCCCTTACATAGACAGGTGTTCCATGAGTTGGGAAAATCCGGAGGGGACGCGCCATAAATGGTTCCCCAATTCGATGCAACTTTAGCACATTCTCAATCAACAGTAGTGCACATTAAAAGAGTATCTATGCTTTCGGACTCACCACCACCGCCGCCACCTTGGGAGTATGCAGCATTGAAAGCGCCATCGGCGAGGAGTTGGCGAGTGTTAGCCGCATGGGCCTGCAGCTGCTGGTAGTAGTCCCCGTTGGCGCCGTAAGCAGAGACCGAGGTGGTGGCAGCCGCATTGCGGGTAAAAAGACCACCGCCGTTGCCTCCATCGCCTTCTCCGTAGGAGACCTGTCGGTGCGTCAGAGCCGCGGGGTATATAGGAGAGTCGTTAGGGGCCTGAAATTATTAAAGGGGATGGGTAGTCATCTGGCCTACCGACACCACTACTATGTATTCAAAACAGTCCAAGTCAGGCGCACGCTTTAAAAGCGTCTATCTCAAAAGGTATAATGTGACCTATTCTTAGTAAACACACAAGTTGAACAAGTTTCGTGGCATGGAGTAGGGTACTCCGGTGTATCGAAAGGCCACTAGTTCCAGAATGATTATATAATTGAACACAAGGCTGTTGGATCTAAATGCTGTCGACAATCAAAAGGTAGATTTTTAGGACCTTTGTTGACTCCAAAAAAGTCCAGTCGTGAACTTGAAAAGCCGAGAGGAGAAGTCTGGTCTCCAACATGCAAATATCCTATCAATAAGACCCTTTCGTGTATATATAAAAATAACCAGCATCGCGATCCAAATACAAAGATCCCAGATCACACAAAAAAGGAGATGATAAGGCAATGAAAGAGGTGGAAAAGGAGACACTTAGCAGACCTCCAATACGATCCGGATGCTTCAAAATAGTAGCTGATAAAAGCGTCCTGACAATTAGGCGAGAAGTTGGTCGTTACCACTAGAGATGAAATATAGCCGGTGCAAAGCAGAAACCCCAACTTCCACTTTATTGGTTTTGCGAGAACCTCTGTCTCGCATGAGTACCTCTAACAAGGATTGGGAGAAGTGGTTTCTGGCTAGGGGTGGCATAAGTGTAAAAGGGGTAAGAGAAGGATAAACGGCAACAACATCGGAAGGAAAAGAGGGCTAGACATAATAAAAATTATACATCAAGCACAAAGCACGTGCTTTTTAATCAAACCACAGCACCCCCGTCACTCTTGAATAAAACGCGTGATGCCAAGATGGTGACCACTGCAGGTTTGTGGGGGAGCGAGAAAGTGAGCGCGTGCGTGACTGGAGTGATGAGAACTGCGATGGTTTGCGCGAATGCCAGTCGACGAAAAACAATGCTACTCTGTTTGTAATGTCGACGAAGGCAAAATCTGTCAGCCAGTCAATCAATCAACCATCAGGCTGAGGAAAGGGGAATAATGATGAGCAGTTGAAGGGAGAGAATGCGCTCACGATCGGAATGATCCTCGTGGGAGAGGGGAATGAGAAGGGGAAAGTCTATGGTGTGGGAGTGTAGGTGGGAGATGCGCACCTGCACGCCTGAGAGGCAATTGACAGGCAGCCAGTAGGCTCGTGCGTGCGATGGAATGAATGACAGTAACGACTTCGAAAGGAAGGCAACACGAAACGCACAGGCAACTACCTCATCTCATCAACCATATTTCCACATCATATCTCTCAGGATCGATGTTTTTCAGTCAACGGCAAAGTTGGATACCTTTCCCCCATCGTTTTGTAAAAGCAGAAGCAGCTACGTTGGTTCAGTTTAGTTAATCTAACAAAATTAAGTTGATTAGAACCGAATTATGTGGGCTATTCCCAACGAGAATTTGTTGTGCCTTCCCCAAAGCACCAAGATTCTACGAGAGAGAAATCATGACTCTGCAACAGCTGTGTGTGTTTGCGTCTATGTGATAGTGTGAAGAGTTTGGCAAGGCAGGGAAAAGTGAAGGAGGGCGAGGGGGAGATGTGATGGATAGGAAAGCAACGCTACTACTGATGGTTGCGATGACTGACACGGGGTGAGACAGGCATGTGCATCTCCGAGCTGTCAGCCACGACAAGGTATCACACAAGCGCTTACTATCTAGCTGCACCTTCAGCGAAGGCAAGCACACCAGAAGCAGACGCTAATCATAGGCATATACCTCCACACACGCACATATGAAATAGCTTACGTGGTCCAAAGATGGGTGGGGCAAGGGAGTGGGAGGCGGAGGTGGAGGGGGTGGAAGAACTTTGGTGACACGGCGGCATGACGTCATCTAACGATCTTGACTACTAGATAATTGCTCAGGTCATTGGGGGGTTTATAGCGCATCTTTCCCTCACAGTCTGTTTGACTGCGCATAGCACTGCGAAACTTACTTAGGAGGCTCGGAAACTATGATACTCCTTTTAAAACGCTTCTCTTTTCTTTGAAAATGCAAAAAAGGCGTGTCAAATTTTGAGGTATTTTAGGTAAACACTTTTACACTAAAAACAGTATAGCATTTAATGAATTGTTTTGCCTTTTCTCTCCAAAGTGCCAAGACTTGACGATGAACAGGTAATGTAAGCGTTCGTAAGGCAGGAATCGGATGACACCAAGAATGACACAATTCTCAGGACGAAAAGACCAATTCTTAAATGGAGATAAAGCAAAAAATTCATTGGTTGATGGAAAGAAAAAAGCATTTGCTCTAAACTTGCAGCCATCTCACTTTTAGACACTTTGTCCGAGGAATAATCGCAACAGGTTCTAGTAAAGCAACACCTGACCACGAAGTAAATGTAAATACTGGAATCTGGGTTTTCAAAGTAGGAAAATCTTAAGCTAAAATCTTTTTTGATAGCCAGTTCGATTTACCAAACAACTGTGTCCCAAATGGCAAGGGCTGGGGGCAAAAAGAAGCAACCTTGATCAAATTCACGAACCGATGACAGTACATAAATCGTATATAAGAGTGAAGATGCTTTTTTTGCAGGAAAAAAAGACGCCAACCCCCATTCGCACACACGCACACACACACACACACACACCGCGATGGTGATGGACACTAGCGTGCCGTGCGTGTCCATCACTTCAATGCATTGGAAAATCGATTGGCCATGACACTGCGCACGTACGTGCACGCATGCATAAAGGGGATTGAGTGGATGGATGGAAGGAAAAACAGACGGACGGATGAAAGCTAAGTGAAAGAAGCGCCATTGCTACCACTCATCCAGCTAGAGTGTGTGCGTATGGACAGCCCACCCAAGTAGAGCAGAATGTAACACGTACGCACGCACGCAAGCGAGGCGAACGTGTGCCCCTTCACGCGCGCGTACATACACAGCGCACACACAGACGGTGGGCGTGCGGATGTGTGTGCGCGTTAGTCGCGCCTGGGTGGTTGGATGGGTAGGTGGGTGGTCATGGGGAGGTGAGAGAAGGGGGGCGGTGGTGGCGGGAGAGCGCAAGAGAGAGAGGGAGTGGGAGAGAAAGAACGGAAGAACCACGACGACTACGAGAGGAAAACGTCAATACTGAGCGTTGATTGGTTCAGTCCAGGGCTTGTCAGGCGCGAACAAGAAGGTTGAAGAAGAGAAAAAATCAAGGATGATGGTAGTAATGAGGGTGGTAATGTTTTTGCCGATGAGGTAAGGTTGGTTGAATCACTCGTCCATACATATGCACACTAATTCCACTCCAAGTTACTAAAACCTATTATATAAAAGCACACCTAACCCAGCCTCATGCCAATGTGTAAACGCTGAACGAATGTTTGGGAGGAGGATTCACAGTCTCACTGACCAGAGGGGATCGCTTGGGAGTTAGCTTCGTAAGTCACATGCTAAATTCTCGCATTCTCTCTCGCTCTAGAAGTCGAGATATAAGGTTCCCTACAAGCATAAATTGAGATCGCCAGGCAACAATAAATTATCCTACAAAAAATCTACACTCTTTTGCGACTGGACCCTCGCTCAATTCGAGTCTGATGGAGTAAAACATCGACTAGAACCGCCTGCGTTTCTCGTACAAGTAACGTCTAGAGACGGAAGAGGAAAAAACGATGGGGAGAGGTACGAGAGAGAAAATTTGATTTAAGTAGATGCGGTGGTGACTGATCAGATCAATGTCTCACACTACATACTCCCATCATCCCGCCACGTAACACTACGACTCGTGAGAAGCAAAAGCAGTGATGGCAGAGGCTATAGCAGCAGCGGCAGAAGGCAGTGGCGCCGAGTCTTGAAAAAACGGCAGGCAACCAGGCAGACAGGCAGCGGGCAGGCATGTGACTCAGCACGACAACGTCGTCTCCACACACGCTCTCGCCTCCTGTCGCCTAGTCTCCACAACCACGTCCGTCCCATCTCTCACTCCTCCGCTTTGTACCTCTCTCAGATCCGAAAATCCGCATTTTTTTGGATCTGCTTATGTACCACTAGACAAAAACTCACACCACAGTCACCGGCCCGTTCGTAGAGGCAGTAAAGCGCTCTTTTTTCCACTCCCAATAAATTACGACGGCTAAGTGCTCAAAGAAGACGCAAGACCCCGCCTCTACTGCCTTCTGAGTAAAGCAATGAGGACGGAAAAGAAAACAAAACACACTGATCCACGCATGGGAGGAAATACGAGAGACAAACGGTAACATGAAAGCAACGTCGTCAGATATTTGGGTCAACTCTACGATAATCCGCAAGGCAGTAGTGTTTATCACGCCAAGAAATATATTTCAAAACAATAAACTCAAAGTGGAATAGTTGGAAAAAAGGCATCTTTTAGCTAACAAGTGTCTAGACTACCAGAATTCGTCGTGATCTTCATGCAGACCCATGGTGATTCCAAGTAAGATGAATGATCAGGCGGTCGATCACGTTTGCGATCCAGATCATGCTGATGATAAAGCGAGGATGTGAAACGAGGTTCCAAACTTTCATGAGAAGCGTGTATTCAAGAGATTTACGGTCTCTGTACGTTGAAACTTGGATCCACAACGTAGTAATCTAAATGCCTCTAAGTATCACGACACTTTTCGTCTAGACAATGAGTAGAACATTCGAAATTGGGTAAATAATTCGAAAGCACTGTGAGATAAATTCTATTTTATCTACATGGGAAGGAGTGGAGTAGGGAATCCAGGAAACGAGAGGACTCACTCCAACCGTTCCATCAACCCACAGATAGACCGATGAATCATTCTGCCACTTTACGCCTGAGTATGGTGTGTCCCATGAGACAAGAGGGCGGAATTAGAGCTAGTCAAGCAGAGTTAATGGATGCAGTGGGGACAATAAAGCGTCGCCGAGCTAGCAATCACCTTTCTTCTTCGAAATTATTGGGAGAAAGAAATAGTTTCGAGAAAGATGTGGGTCAATGTGTTACTCTTTTCCGACTTTCCACTAAGAATAAGGGAGCAAGAGAAGCTGACTTTTTTTCTTTTCAGCTTCTAAACGCTCAATCAGACGGGAGGCGGGTGGACAGGCAGACAGTCAATGGGAGGGAACAAAGAGGGTTTGGTGAGCGGCGGGATGGATCGCCTACCCACACGCAATTGGGAGAGGGGGAGTGGTGCACCGCACAAACACGCAGCAACATCAGTAGCAGTGTGTGTGTGCGAGATTGCGCGACAGTGATTGCATTGCAGCGGGCATAGAGAACGGTAGTGTGATGGCGGGGGTGGTGGAGGGACGACTGTTGCTGATACCACTCTGCCGAACACCTGCGGACAGACGGGAGGGTTGGTGGGGTGGTACGCGTGTGTGGTGCATGTGCGTGTGCGCAGGCTTCCAGACCCACCATCACTTCCAGCAAAAGAGGCAGCTGTAGCAGTGGCCTACAGCCCACCAACACAAATCTGTCACAGCACGTGTGGGAGCGCACGCGTGCGCGCTCGTACGCCCCCCAGCAGTGATCATTCACATCGCCGAATCGCTACTGCCCCCGCCTCCTCGCCTTTCTACCTTCCTCTCCAACCAACCCACATCGTGTAAGTGCGCTAATGAGAAGAGGGAGGAGGAAGTAAAAGAGGAGACCGGGGGTGGGGGGTACAACAGGCTCACACACCACGCATAAAATCTGTCGTCCTACGAAAAATCAGACGGCCTTTTTGGTTGCCTCAAGCCGAGGCAGAAAGCTCAATTGTGGGTGTGTGAGCAGATGAGGTGGTTATTCGCGCATAGACCCGTGCCTCCATGTGTGGACTAATGCCCTGCTGTCGCCTCCGCCAACTGTGCCTCGCCTCCACTCCCCTCTTGCTGTACATCTACTGCTGTCACTGCTTATGATGATGTTACTGCTCCTGCGCACACGCAAGTTAGGCCTGCTGTCAGGACTTTTTGGGGCTATTTTTTGTCCCACTGGTGACTTATTTGTACTTGTCCTCTTCCCCATATTCGTTCTACTAGCGCCGGTGTTTTCCTCTCGCATTCCCTTCTTCCTTCATTCCTTCGCGGACTAGCAACACATAGTCAGAGGCTGCATACTTCTCTCCAATTGGATCGCTATGCCTCTTCCTCCTTCTCCCTATCCTCTGTTTTGTGGGCTAATAAAATCTCAAATCGAACACTTCTCCCGTCTCTAAATGGACTACTATCAAATCACAAACAACATCGCCGTTAAAGGTTGATCGGTTTGATATTTTTACGCAACACAATCAATGAGTTCCAAAACCTTGTGGCGGTCAGGTATAACCCTAGAACGCTTCAACGTCAAACACTGAAAAAGGAAGTAGAATGAACTGAGTCAGAGGGGAGTTCATATTGCCTTCCCGCAGACATTAGTCACCCCATCTTCTGCTTCCGTCCCCCCTCTTCCGCCTCCTCCTCCTCACATTCCCGCTCACATGCGCCTGCCTGCCTGCCTGCCTGCCACTCCTGCTACTGTTGCTAATACTCTGCTGAGAAGGCAGCCCGGTTAGTAGCCAATAGTATTGCCACTCTTCACGGACTTGTGAAGCTCAGACCATCATCGAAGTGGATTGATCAACTTAAAGGCCAACATCCCTTAGGGTTAAAACCTACCGCCAAAGTGACTTACGTAGAGAGTAAAGAAACAGCACAGTTATCAATGTACCAAGATCGATGCGTAGAGAGGAGTCGACGTGGACTTCGGACGAAATTCTTACCGCGAAAACTAGTTAATCAACGGAAAACAAACTTGGACATGAGAGATAACCCAAACGTGGGAGAGGAGGGAGGGAAGGCAACGTGAAGAGATCATGTCCCCGATTAGACCTTTGGCAACCTTAGCCAAACGCAACATCACGTACAAGGTTCCGAAGCAGGGGAGAGAGAGAGTTAGGATTGCATAAAACAGGCAGCTTGGTGTGTTCGTGTGACCCAGATAGTAGGCGAGCCTCGTGTTCTCGAGCTTCAGTGTGTGTGCACGTGCGCCCTTGCGCGCATTGTCCCTCCGAGCGAGTACCATTCATTCAAGCACCCACGTACCCGCACCGGGACACACACGTCCGCACTCGTCCCAAAGGCGGAACACACACACGCGCGCACACATCCACACACACAGTAGGCAGCGCACTGCGTGCGGTATGCTAGGCCTCGGCGAAGCGAAGTGCAACAGCAACGGCAGCAGCAGCAGTGTGTGTATGTGCACGCATGCGCGCGCAAGACGATGAAAGTCGACGGCGACATTCGCATCCAACAGTGACAGTGGAAAAGGGGTGAAGCACACAAGTGATACCTTGGCATGCACACTGTGAATTTCCCGGTTCAGCTTTGCTGTGTAACCAAGTGGTGTGCCAAACCCTAACATACGCCAGACCTATTCGTTCCTGGAAAGTCAGTCGATTTGGACTAACGGAGGACAAGGAGACGCATGCAGTTGCTAGGAGATGTTAATGTGTGTGCATGTGTGTAGTCCCCATTGTCATGTAAAAATAGACACTAGTTTTGATACAACATACTCAATCGGTGACGTTAAAGGAGTTTGGTGATGTGGGATCCACTCCATGATTGCTATTTGTCAGTCAGTCATAAAATTTATGTACGTTAGCAGTCATCTAAAGGGGTAGTCTAGATTCACTCAATAGGGATAAGAGCGTTTTAGAAATCTACTGGGAGTTCCCATAACAGGAAATGAACGAGGCAACCTTTCAATGAAGCAAAACCCAATCAAACCATTATATCGTATCAAAATGCTAGAATGCGTTGGCGCATTGACAGCATCCGTCTGTAGTGAAAACATGGATCTGCAAAACAAAGACAAGACGGTATTGTCACCTAAATCTCGCGTCAGTAGTTCAAATAAAGCCATGATATGGCTTGGTGGCAATGGTAGACTGGAGTAAATTCACGTTTTGTGTTTTCTGCCAGTGAAGTCGACGTTCTCCCCCTACACAGAAGGCACGCGGGATGCTGCAGAAGACCCTCCCACGGCGAGGAGAATCGCTTTTACGCACAACGCCACTGAAGACATTAATCAATCGCCTAGGCCTGTGTGCTGGCGTCAACACTACCACCAGTTCCGACCCCAGTGCAGATCACAGGCAAATCCTCACATAAAAACGTCTTTCATACGCACATCACACACACGCGCATACACGCGGCATGCTCACGTGCAAAGGGTGGTCTCAGGTATAAGAACGGGTAGACAAATAACACAAGTCCTGGCAACCTGCCTACATGAGCCATGTAATGGTGCTACATCAAGACTGGCACCTATTATGCGCACGCTCGTGTATGTATGTGGGTCGATTATACCACCAGTAATATAGCGAAGGGGAGAAAGGGGAGGGAAGGGTTGTGTTTACGATGTGGCAACTCATACCCTCCTAGCCTCCCAGTTGGGGAATGTTTTTCGTGCCTACATACACACAGAAAGAGTGAGGTAGAGAGAGAGAGAAGCACGTGTCAGGCGGGAAGGCGCGTAAAAAGCAGTCGACGGTTTTTTGCATAAAGCGCGTGCATACCGCTGCCGCAGCCGCCTACACCGCCGTTGTTGGTGCTTCTGCTGCTACTGCCAGTGTGCTTCGTGGCTCACGGGATTGCATCTACCCACCCACTCCACCTTCTTCAACTTCACCACCTCCGTGCTAGCTTCCAAGGCCTTTGCCGCATCAGTCCGCCCCTGCCGACACAGTTTTTTCCCTTTCGCTAGCCAGCCATGTAAGCAAGCTGGTTGTGTGTGTGAGCCATTGTAGCAGCAGCAGTAGTAGTAACAGCGATAGCGGCGGCGGTGGCAGCGGTAGCAGTCTCATAAATTATCGCATCAAGCGACGCACACACACGCACACCAAGTGCACACATCATGACACTTCGGTGTACTGGTGCATGCACACTTACGTACACACGCGGGCTTGCGACATTGTGGTTTTGTGAGATGCCCTGCGTAATACACACACACACGCACTCAGCCTACTTGTACAACCGTGCCATCTTTTTCCTTTCTTGGATGTCATTTCTGCCTCTTCTTCTTCCTCGCTACCCAGGTTTCTCTCTTCCCCTCTCACCCGCCAGCAATTCATCATACCTCTGCGGGCAAACGTGCGGAGGCCTCGTCTTACTCCTTCTCTTCCTCCACTTCTTCTAGAGGAGGTAACGGAAGAAGGCTAGGCACACACACACACACACGAAAGAGGAGGAGAAGGTCTGTTGTTGTCATATGACTGAGGGCACAAGCGAGGCGGAAGGGGTATAGGTATGTGGAGAAAAACTGGACACTACTACTATTGTTGTTACAGCCCCAACTCTCGCAATGATTAATGGGCGGGTGGACTTGCTTATTCAGACTGGGTAAGAGGTGGTAGAACGAGGGCGAGGGAGCAAGAGAAAGGAAGACACGACCACACTCACCACCCACCCTAGCTCTCAAAGGCGCCTTGTATGTGTGTTTACGATCCAGTAGCTCAAGCCAAAACCTAACTGGCTCCCTTTGAACCAACTCCGGCCACTGCCGGTGATTTCCGTTAAACTTGGAGGATGGGCCAGTCCACATGGATTGAAGTGCAACGCTGTAAAAAAGCTCAACTTGGTAGATTTTTGAAGAAACAGAATATAACGAACAATCGGCACGGTTGATACCTTTCGATTGTATTTGATGAATTGAAAAGGATAAAAAAACAGCCTATGCTTTGGCTCTGAGGCTGTAAAATGAAACAGTGGTATTTCGAGCGTATGCGTACACACTGCTACGCAAGTGATCGGGTTTGTGGGTGGATCTCATGCCAGGAGCGCAGTATGAGTCACGAAGACGCACTAGAATGCGCAGGTGTGATTATGTGCAAGCATATATGTTGCCTGCATAAACCACCGTTCTACCAACAACCACGATGATGAAAGAGGCTGAGGCCATAAACAGCCAGGTGAAAATTGAACCACCACCGGTGTCACCTTTTTGCGACACGCCAAATGATGGAGAGCAAGACTGCACGCACGCAACAACCTCGAAACCCGTTAAGCTGTCGTACTCCTCGACAGAGATCAACTCAGTGGGAATGATTGGGAGGCCTTACTATGACAATAAATGTAATATGTTACATCAACTACGCATTTGTTGTGGCCAATGGTAGCGCGCCCCTAAGAACCAAACACCACACAACACCACGCCTGCCTGCCTGTGAAGTAACAAAAAAGCACCAGCTGCGACGTTTTCAACTGTATCGATCGTGGTGAATGCGTGGAAGCCTGGAGCTCAGAAAGTCCTCCCCATTTAACCAACACCACAAGACGTGTAATCCATCAACGAATGAGAACGCCACCGCTAAGTTTAAGGTGGAGATAAGTGCGCAAATTAATCGGTGCAAAAAGCAGTTATAGGTGAAGGTGAAAAAAAGGCGCTTACATGGTTGTCGCCTCCATCGGGGGGTAGATTTCCACCTCGGGATTGAGGAGAACGATCCTTGAAGGAGTTGGGTCGGAAACCAGCGGCACCGGAGAATTGGAGGAACGCGTCCGACTTCATATCGCCTGTTAAAACGGAAAAAAAGAAATCAATGAGATCGACCCGACCTTACTATATTATGTTAGATAGTGATTTAGTCGGCTAATCCAATGAGAGGGGCGCAGTGAAGACAAGGACAGAATGGGCTCTACTTTGAGCGACTCCAGTTTGCATTTAGTGCGAAAAGCGAACGCAGCGCAGCAATCGGCACGGGAACTCAAGCATCGCAATTTCGGTTTTTCTGTTAAGTGGGTCACCGTAGCCTCGCACATTCTTTTTTCATGTTCTTCAACGAGGCATGAACCTACGCAGGTACAACAAATTAGACTCCAAGGTAACTTGAAGAATTCACCTATTGGTACCTTCTTGGATAAAACTGAAAACTACCAAAACAAGAGGTGAATACAATCAAATATGAGAGTGAGAGAATTTAGTTCTTAAATACCGACATTTTCCAAGCTATCACGGAGTGAAGGTCAGGGCTGCTTGCCTCCCACACAAGGAAGTAATTCAACAGTGAAACCAATAGTTTTGAGGACAAGAACAAAGTTAAAAATGAGAACCACAAAGTCAGTCCGCCTAAAGCAGACTTGAGGTGTCGTCTCATGACCTCATGCAGTAAGGTGACTCATTCGAATGTGAGCAGTAGAGCACACCGAAGAAAGGGATGAAGTCACAACAAACCTTTGAACTAAGGTAAACACAAAAGTGTGAAGCCAAGAGTGTTATGACGTAGACCCCAGGCCTCAAATCGTTTCAACTCGGTTTGTGTTGCCACATTTCAAATTCGCCAACGTGACCAAGCCCTTGAATAAAAGAAACATTCAGTTTGGGGGGCGTTTTCACAATGGCCTGTCTGCCTCTTAAAGACTTGCTTCCAGAGCTGAATTATGATGTTGCCAGAAACAAACTAACAGGGGTCACTGAAAGGAGCTACTGATGATTGCACACGATCTTCTTCAAAAAGGGGTATTTAGCGGGTCAAATGAGCTCAGTGGAATAAAGAGGTGTAAGCACAATAGACTGTTGGTAATAAGAATATGTGCAGACTACGATTTCAATCCATGGTGAAACACACCTCCATGCTTTTGGTCGCGTTCCTCAACTCTGTGTTACAAGGTGGTAGATTTGAAGCCGCATGCTTCCCCCAATAAACTAAGATACTTATCACTGAGACATCAGAAGTGGGGTTTTATGCGCAGCAACAGTAATAATAATAGTAATAATAATAATATTTCTGACGTAGCCAAATAGCTTGCTGGCTACTTCCGATAGAGGCCATCATCACATGATCAAAACCGCAAGTGCTTATGTCAATCACGATCACCCGGCGTGGGAACCGTTGCCTATGCGGGTGTGTGTTTTGTGGAAAAACAAATCGGGTTCAGAACTCAAAAAAATTATTCACACACACAAAAAGGGAGGGGGAAGAGTGGGTCACCAAATTGGAAGAGGTTGTAAGTGAAACTAAAGCAAGCATAAACCAGCTAAGGCCCTAGGATAACATCCTCAATCTCCTTCTGTCATAAGACCACACCTCCGGAGCTAGGATCTGTCAAAAACAATTACCGAGAGCAATCACCTGATGAAGTAGGAAGACAACTCCAAAGAACCCTCTGGCGGTTAGCTTGTCATTTAAGTATCGTGTTACAACGAGGAAGAAGTCGTAAGTCAGGTGATTTCAAAAGAAGGGAAAAAATATTAAGAAGAATTCAGATATCAGTGCTGAAAAAACCCACCACCAAGGTGCATGAATGGTGAGTTGGTATTTGAGGCAAAAAACTGCGGTTTATAGAGGCAAGACGAGTGGAGGAAGCGGGTAAATGGTGCACCAAGTACTGTGTCGCCCTATCAATCACCAAGGGCGACGTCAATGTTATGGCCCATTCCCTGCCTCCCACATTCAAGGGTGTGTTTGTGTAGGCGGATTGGAACTAATGCGTGGTAAATCAAGAAACGAAAGATCAAAAGATAGGGTAGGTAATATAGCGAAGATTCCTCGCCTCTATTCTCCTGCTTTCGAAAATCTGGCGCCATCTGCAGCAAACACGAGGAACGTGGCCCCAGATCCACCTTTCAGGGTGTTGCTACGGCAATTAAAAGGTCCGCCACAGTAAACAACCCTGATAACATGTACCTATGCCACCAAGAGTTGAGGGAGGGAGGTGAAGTTCTACTTGTCCATTTGATAGATAGTCGCCTAGCGTAAGTCCGCACATTACCGCAGGGGGAATTGAGTAGGTGAGATTTCGGAAAAAAACTGCAAACAAGGCCCTATAAGATAATACAGCGAATACACATGGGATGGCTGTATTTTTTTAGTCACCCGTAGAAAAGGCGAGCGCGTTCACAATGGAGAGCTGAAGCTGCCGTCCTCCCACCCTCTTTCTCGCCCAGGTGCACAGGATCGTGCATAACTTGTCCATGATCAAACACACCTGATCAAGGCATCCGCATGTCCTCACACGCACGCATGCACGAACGCGCACACACCCACCCAGATTAGAAAATTCGATTAGAAAGGTGGCATTAGAGGTGTTTGTACAAGGTGAGTGAGTGGAGATCACGAGGAGACGGTAAATCCTGATTGGATAGCTGGTGGTTGATGGAATGAGTAGACGTCACACACACACACACACCCAGGCAAAGAAATCGATTGGACAAACGCACTTTATGGTCACACAGAATGCCGAAATGGTTAAAAGGAGGATATGCCCAAGTGAATACCTTCCGTTTTTAGCGGAAATAGCGAACTTAATGACCCAGGTATTCCAAAACCACAAAGTCGCGTGGTTAAGATAGATAGACAGAGTGTGTGTCTACCGAGGTCTAATTGTGGTGGAGGCATTCGAAAAAGCTTACACTTAGTTCCTCCCAGGGTAGGAGGTAAATGCGCGTTTCTGGATACGATTAGCATAAAAACGGAATAACACTGTGCACGTGAATGTGACGACAAATGCCCGGTTTCGTTTCGCGTCGAAGGTAGTAGAATCGGCACCCTCCTCGTGAATTCACACACCATGTTAAGGCTAGGTAGATAACATGATACTAACACTTTATGTATTTGTTTTACTCAATTGCATAGGCCATAAATTAGCATGATTTATTTAAATGAGGTGGATCAGAACAATGAACTATGCAGCATTTACGTGAACAAATCCGCAGAAAACAGGAGGGTGCGGCTGGAGGAACCGCAATCGTAGACTGCATCAGTGATTAATTCATTCCCTTAGGGGCAAGAGACTGGGAGACTTACCCACGCTTTGGTCTTAGAGTACCTCAACAACACCAGCAGCTAATTTCTCAATAAACCACACAAACATAGAATTTCCTAGCAAAGCAAAATTCATTCCAAGAATGTTTTCTATAGCGACGCACAAGCGCCAGGAGTGTTGCCTGGTAGCATTAGCAACAGCAGCCTTGTTAAGGTCTTGGTGAATCACTACACCATCACGATGTCAGAGACCAAGACGGGAGAATTAAGTACACGCCAATTCGACCGAACCTGGCTTTTTCCACAGTTGGTCAAAGGACATCAACGCTATACAATCGGTGGAGAATAATAATGGGCAAACAAACAAATGCAAACGTTCGTCGACCGTATGGAACTTAGCGACAAAATCCCACACTTCAGTAACCATGGCTATTTACAGATTTGGTTACCATGACAATACATCAGACTGGTGGCAGTTGAGAGCTCAAGGCAACCCATTCCCTCTAGTATGGAAAATTCGACTCGGAAGACTACAAAAGCGTTCAGTTCAGTTCCGAAATCCCAGTCGTTTTACTGAGCTCTGAGTTTCGTACATCAGTAACCTGACATAGTAATGTGGGGAGAGTAAAAACAAAGAACTTCTAATAGCGTAAATTCACACAACACCACAGCGGGCTCATCGAGATCTGATGAGATGAATGATCAAGAATCCCATGAATGACGAAATGCTCTCAGGAAACTGCGTAAAAGCAGTACAATAGCTAAAAACAGCCCCGAAAAACTTCTAGCCTCTATTGTCACCATTTGCATCCAACCTGACAATGTTGATCGCATTGTTCATGTGGTTATACAGGGTGATGGTTGAGTTGCCTTACTTCTCCCCACCCTTCCCACGTGAGAAAGGGTTGCTTACGCTAGCTAGGCTGACCGTATCTCAGAGGTCACAGCGGTCTAGTAGTGGCATGACGCTAAAAGTACACATCATGGTTGGATTCACCCTAATCTCTGAAGTGTTCATGACGTGCGTAGAGGTGGTGGTAAAAAAGGACTGGGAAAAAGCTTTTAACATCTTGGCTATCAAAAGTTGCTTTTCTGCTTTGTAATTAGAGAGCAAACCCATCTTTTCTCTTTCCGACAAAACTGACCGACTCTAACCGTTAACACCTTGTAATATCATGATTTCGGAGATGAAATACTCGTTAGAATTAGTGATTTACTGCAATGGGCAAACTGAAAAGAGAGAGTAACCTTCTTTGATAGTTTGCCAAGTCACAGTGCATAAATGGTTGCGAGCCTACAAATTCCACTAACTGGCAGGTCTTCATCGCATCGATACTGCAGTCAGTAGACAGAAATGATTTAATAAGAAGCCAGATTTTACTCAGTTTTTATTCACCATCCCCCCAATCTTAGGCATTGATCTGACCCCTCACTACGCTCCACGTGTACCCACACACAGCCAAGACGTCATGTCAGGGGTCAATGTAAAATCCCCTCTATGTTTCAGTTACTACTGGGTTCGGGAATTTAATTCTACAGATGTCGGCAATGGAAGCGACCTTAGATATTCGGGGGATAGCTGTGTTCGCTTATAGGCTTTAGGGCGAAAACAATCACCGCGGTTGATTAGCTCATCTGTCCAATGACTGGTAATGCCATGAAGTTTATTAAGTCAGTAGAAAGTAAAATATTAGGACTCTCACTTCGAGTTAGACAAAGTGGGTGATGAAACCATATTGTAGCCATAAGCACAGAGCGTTAGGATCATTAGATCCAACAGTAATCGTGAATTACCCACCAATGGAATGGGTCCTCTGTCTTGGGGAAATTTTAATCCCTCTTTTCCTCCCTAGGCCGTGGGTAGTAGCTTTGTCTGCTTCACATCATCAAACTTGTACATTTCGTTTGTTTTTTTTGATTTCCATTCGAGTGAGTTGGAGTCCTTTCCCGACTGGATTTTGCTCCAGTAAAATAGAAAGAAGCCAAGGAAATCTCTATCATTGAGAGGATGCATGAAAAGATAATTCAATCACAAAGGTGGTGGAGTGAAGTAGGCATGATTACACTAGACAGTCAGCCATTTAACTAATTTTGGCTGAGCAAGCGACGTCATGCGTAATCTATAAACGCGCACAAGCGTTAATGTCTGGCCAACACAGGGTGTCGTGGATTCATCAACAAGGGATTAAATTCTAGGGAGGCTTTAACAGACAGTGAAATAAATAGTGGAAAAAAAGAGTTATTCTCAATCTAAGATGGGTTAGTAGTTGCGTTGCGTTGCGCTCGAAAAGGAGGCATGGACCAAAAACACCAAGAAACGCCCATTTCTACTTAGCCAGTCCATCCGCACACCCGCAAACATAAACACATCTAACGGGTGCTAAAAGGATCGTCCTCTCTACAACATTGTTGGTGGTGTACCAAGCCAGGGAGAGTGATTGAATTATACAGCAGGGTATGTGAATGAGTGAGTGTACATGCACAGTTGGTATATAAAGGCTACCGCGCATAAGTTATGCAAGACTGCCCAGTTAAGCGCCCTCCCTTTTCCCTTCCCATCCTCGTTCCCCATCACGCCCCCACCAGTGGTGGTAGTAGCAGCAGTAGCAGTCTTCCGGCGAGAGTGAGTGAGAGAGAGGCTAGGGAAAGCCTGTTAGCTTCCGCGTACGTGTGCTGAGTTGGGTTTAGCCTAGTCCAGCTGAGTTGCATCGTATCCGACCATGTTTATTTAAAGAGCAGGGAAGAGAGAGGAAGGGACTGAGCAGTGGTAGGCAACCATCCGGTTGAGACTATACGTGCACTCCCAGAGTAAACAGAGCGTATTTCGTTTTTTGCGGCACTCTATCCTCTCCCTCAAGGGTCGTGCAATGGGAGATTCAGGTCAATGATGATGCACTCTCCCATGGGCAATATAACTCTCACATAAAATCGGCTAGTCGATGTCCACTTCGACTTCTCCCCTCGACAATAATGTAAAAACCACAATTTCCTCCAAGGGTGGTTAAACCATGGACTCAGACTTCTCACAAACTTCAAATGCACATCCTCCCTTTTACACAACTCACTTCAGAAGTATTAGGAGGAATGAAATTTGTTAAAAGATGTATAGGATTTAAAACTCCAATGCCTTTCGATCTCACGGAGAATGATCGTGGTGTACCATTAGTGCTTGTATGATGCGCCGATTTGGTGAACCTCATACAACGGTGAACCGAAGAAAAAAACGCTTTGAACGGTTTAAAAGCGCTTCAATTCACTTCAAACCTGGGTAACGAGGTAATTTACACATGCTCTCGACTAGGCATGGGAACGAATAGTGGAGATAAACGAAGTTAAGAGCAAACTAAGGTGATCGCCTAGTAATAGACTACGCCAAACATGAATTTCGCTTTAACTGATTCCACTAGAAATTCATTCCACGGTTTTATACTGTGACACACATCCTCACCACTGGCATCGAAATTGCAAAGTTACATCGGTTCAGGTTCATCAAAAGGAAACAACACGATACACCGTTTGCGTTGTTGAATGAACAATAGATGGACGAATGGTCAAACAAGTACAAGTACCCCATAGCCGGTGCATTTTGATTGGAGTAAGTGATGCCTCAGAGTACCATTTCAGAGAGGTAAAAAACACACTCGAGAAACGAGCTTAATTGGTAGCACAAGGGGTTGTGCTGGCATACGAAATTTGGAGCATGATTAGTGTACTGTCACACGTAGTGAATACCACCTTCAACCAATTACAGTGACGTGGACCAGAGTTGAAATCGCTGCTAGGACTTCCTAGATGAGAAGAGAAAATTAAAGATCAAAATAAAACAAAATCCTACGCCTAGTATAGCAAAAATCCACCGATGAGAGAATCGAAACACACACCATGTGTTGGAACCATAACCCACAAACAAGTCGATGGGTTTACTATTACACACCGTTCGTGTGTGTGCCCACGAACGCGATCGGACCGAATATGTATAAGAGTGGACTTAAAAGGGGAGGCCTCTCTACACGGGCTACGCATTCCAACGCATCCCACCATAAGGTCTAGTAATCCGGCCACGACATACGAAATCAGGCAATGGGAGGCTCTGTGCATGTGTGTGTAGCGGCATGTCCGTACGTGAGTGCGTGCGTGCGTGCAAGCAGGCATGCATGAAGGCACGGCTGCCGCCGCACAGCTGTGGGTAGACAAACACTCGTCGGGACACGCAAAGGGGAGTGGAGGCGGGAGGATAGGGCAGTCGGAGGGGGTGGGGGGAGCAAGGGTGTGAGTGGGCGGCTTGGGTGGATAGGCAAGCGTGAGGGAAGGTGATGGAGGGAGGGCGCAGTGCCAGAGCGCTGAAGAGGGTGAATCCTACACACACACACAGTCGCCGCTTCTGCTACTACTGCTGCGCTGCTGTTGCCGACTCGACCTGGCATGCGTGTGAGGCTGTGTGCGCACGTACGTGTGTGTGTACGTGTACGCGTGCGTGTGTGTATGTGTGAGCTGCAGAAGCAGCAGTCGACGCTGCCGCACGCCATGGCTAATCCACCGACTCTATCCCATCCACCCCTTCACCTACTCCTCTCAGGCCACACTACACCGCACCGCACCACCTCCCCTCCACTCTGCATCGAAATCACCCAGGCCAGAAGAGAGGGGCTTAATTAATATGAGGCAACAGCAGTAGACGAAAGTGATTTCGCTAGGGGACTGCCACAGAGTCTATACAAAGTGTCTAATCAGACAATCAACCGGAGAGACGCGCGAAGAGTAGAGACAGGAGACTTCTCCAGCTCTTTCCCTCGCTCACACACCGGTAAATACACATAAAAGAGACCGAGAATTGAACACGCCTAAAGCACACAATCTATTCCCTAATCGAGAGCAGGGGACTTGTGGAAATCAGTACACGGGAATCTGATCGTCTGGTGGATAGGATTAACATACTTTAGACCACGGCCTCAGCCCCTGTCGTGTGTTCCTGATCCTATGCTCCTGTTTCGTCCCGCTCTTCTCGCTCCCCCCTACCACAATCCCCCTTCTTCCCTTTGAGGTGCACCAGACACATCTGAGTCACTCCAGCCACTACCATCCCTCCTCCCAAATTTGCTCCAAACCCAGAGAGGTTATTAATGGCTCTACTGAGAGCCAAAATCCCATAGGGGGTGGGTAAGGGAGAGAATGGGAGAAAGCGTGATTTTCAGCCATCGGCGTAACGCGAGCCAATCCTAACAACCGCAGCTAGGCGGATCACTTCCGTCTTGGTGAAAAGTCGACTTCAAAAATACCACGACGACTCGATTATCGATTCGAAGGGGATGCTTCACTGATTTGGGGTTAGACCAATGCCTGGACAGTAGTGCATGTGTGGCTATGGCTGTTTGAAAGCTGTGCACAAACGATTTGCAACCGACTTCTCATGCTTCAAAGCCCTCGGAGCGCTAATTATGGCTTTGGGCTAGAGAAAACGGGATGGTACCCCTCCCCTTCTCTCTTGTCCCCTTTATCCCTCTCTCACACAGCTTACTGGGCTGCCTAATTGGTCGTGCAAGTGGGAGAGAGAGAACAGGGGAGGTGGCAAACCTTGTCCACAGTTCAGCGCGAGAAACAACGACAACACCCATGGCCTGGCGCAAGGAAAAAAAGTCGACGATTGAGGCTATTGCGCACCAGCCAGAAGAGTCCTCTAGGGGTTTTTACTCGGTTTACACTCGTTGAAATGCAAGACGGAGTCTCGTGAGCCTAATTTTCAAACTCCCTGATAGCCCAACTTCCAATACTTTGCACAAAAAAAGTACAGACCAGGGGGATGTGTAAGTTGGAGGAAAAAATTGCTGTAAAAATGTGTCGTCAGACCAAATGACACACTGCGGGAGACAGAAAATGAAGTAGCAAATTAAGGCAGCGAATTTCGAATGCCTCCGACACGTGGTACTTCTGGACTAATGATGCGCCAGATATATCTCACATTCACCTCAAAATCCAGACAGTTGGCACCTCTTGCAAAGTATATCATCATTCAATTAAACCGCTAGATGAGTAATCGCACAGCTCATCTCTGTGAGTAGATGCAATAATGTAGACGGGATTGGTTAAGACAGGTCTTTAAAACTGTATGCCACCGCCTATCTCAACTACCAACAACAATGAATATCTTCGAAGAAATACAAACGACTAATTATGATGACGAAAGGTCGGAAGAATTATTAGACTAGGAATCGCTGAAAAATGAGATTCAGTCGTTGCCTGATGAGAGAAAACTACTAAAATTACTGGTGTGGCTAGAGGAGTCTTTAGTGTCTTACCAGAGAGGAGACTGCCAAGGGAAGTAGGAGGCATTCCGCAGCCAGAGCCGAGCATGGGTAGAGGCATGGCGTGAGTTTCCCTCTGCTCGCCCAAATCGATGGGTTCGGAGAGCGATTGGGTATATTTGGCGCCCAGGGCTGAGAGCGAACGTAGGTGATCCACGGCATCACCAGTGGCAGGCATAGAAGGTGGTGTAGCCTGCTGATGATGCTGCTGTTGCTGTTGATGTGCCAGGTAGGGATTGGAAGAGAGCATTCTTTGGGATGGTGAGTTGGAAGGCATGAGCTGTTCACGTTGAAGGTGATGGAACTCCGGGGAGACACTTCCTTGGTGCTGCTGTTGTCGCTGTTGCTGGCGATACTGCAGCGAGGTGGTGTTGGGGGAGGTGTGAAGGAACACATTGGGCGGTGCTTGCTTGTAGGCCTCCTGACTGGAAGAACCATAGCTGGACTCGGACCAGGGACCCATGCCGCCAAGACCACCCACAGACGGGGGATTACAGTGCATGCCAGCGGAGGAGGGTGGATAATGTAGAATCGGAGAAGTGACTTGAGAACATTCGGGAACGCTTGTCTGGTGAGCCAGAGGTCGACTGGGTGGACGTTGATTCGTTCCTCCTAGTCCACCAACAAGTGGTGACATCGTGGATGCGCTAGCAGCTGATGCAGGTCCGATCTGGCCATGATTTGCTCTACCTGAGCCGGAAGCAAGATCTGCAGGTGATGTTGAACTGGAAGCTAGTGCGGCCATGGAGGGTAGTGGAACAGGTCCGTGTGAAGGTGTAGCCGCGGCTGAGCTCCTTCGTGAACAGACATCCACCTCACCGTTACGCTGCTCCGCTACGTCTACCGGTGGGTAGAGGGACGTTTCTCTCTTGGCCACGGCACTACGCCTTGCTATGCATCCGAGGTCTTCCAGCACTTCACCCAGACCGTCACGACTGCGCCCTTCAAAACGGTGATTTACCGCCGTGCCCATGGGATACATACTGAGAGGACGCATCGGTGTTCCTGAGGTTCTCGCGTATGCCGTCTTTCTTAGATCCACTGACTGGTCATCTATTGCGTCATGATCATACTGATCCTGTTCAGGCATTTCTTCATCCACACCCAAGTTATCTAACTCCTGTTCATCATCCACCTCCGAGTCATTCAACAACTTCTGACGCGAGTAGTTTTGAGTTCTGCGGAGCTGAGCGGAGGGATCAGTGTCATCCACTCCTTCACCGTAACGTCGATCATCAATCTCGTCTTCCTCATTCTCCTCGTCACCTTCCACATCATCATCTTCTTCCTCACGTCTTTCACCAAACTGTCGAGACAATGAGTAATCCATTACTTGGATTTTGTAAGCTCCACGTCCACGACCGCCACGGGAACCAGGACCACCCCGTCGAACTGCTCCAATATATTGACCACGAGGAGAGACACAACCGCTGTCGTAGCCACCACCTTCATCAATATCAGGAAGCCAATGGACGCCATCAGGGCCTCGGCCACGTCCACGACCTCTGCCTCGACCCCGACCACGGCCTCGCGTCGAAGGATCCTTATTTGCATAGGCTGGTAGATGAGGGCTATGCCGAGAGACCAAGTGAACAGCCATTGCCTCGGCAATACAAGGCTCTAGGTTGTAGAGACGTTCTAGATGGGGCTGTAGCAATTGCTGTAGCTTTGGTCGTCGCCCGCGTTTTCGTGGCGGGGCTGGAGCTACGAGCGGAGCGCCGGAACTGCCGGTCAGTTGGTTCTCTAACGACTCAACCATATGAAGTTCGTCAGAAGTGAGGGCACGACTGGAAGCGAACACTGCGTGCACCACATGAATTGGCTGATCCTCCAAACTGACGATTACTTCGTCGATGGCCATATTAACATTCTCAGCCAACGCCTCACCGGTCGCGAAGGGAGGGAGAAGAGAGCGGGCATACTCGCGCGCGGCCTCCGATTCAGGTGCATTGGGGTCCAAACCGGAGGTTTTTTCTAGAACTGCAAGGAGGGAGGGGAGAATGTGTGCCGTGGTGTTGTTGGGGTCACCGACAAGGTTCTGTTGTCCAGGTGAGGCAGAGGAGGGGGCGGAATGCGGCATGGAAGTGGAGGAAGTGGTGCAAGTTATCTGGAAGGCGTTTTTGCTCTGCCCGACAGAAGGGGAGTTCGGTGAGAAAAGTTCTAAAGACTCATCTTTGTCGATAGAACCTAGGGCCCCATTGATTTCAGAACCGGAGGCGGGTAAGATCCCGCCACCTGCGGTGGTCTGAAGTACGGGAGGAGGAGGGAGTGGGCGGTGGAGGGCGGCGAAGGGATTGGAGCCGGGCGACATCAGACCAGCGGCGGCAGCAGTGGATGAGGTTTTAGAGTGCTTCTGACGGTAGTGTTCGGTCAGAATACCCTTCTCCTGGCAGGTGAAGGAGCAGAGATCACAATGGAATGGATTTTCGCCAGTGTGCTTGTTGTAGTGAAGGTCCAGTGATTCCTTTGTCCGAAAGCGTCGCTGACATTCAGGCCAAGTGCAATGAAACTTCTTTTCGGAATCTACAAAGAAAAGAGTAAAGACCTTCATCGGCCTACTGACTTGAATAAAAACAGTCTCTCGAAATTTTATTATCTCCAGGAGAGCTGTTAACGCAATATTTACTCTAACATTAAGGTAGTGCCTAACTAGCGTTTAAGGAATTGCAATGAACCGACTGGAAAATTAGACATGAAAGAAGTTTTAACATTAGTAGACAAAGTAGGCAAACGTGATTTAGAAGTATTCAATGAACATGTCATTCAATCAGCTTGCTGGAGTTCGAAATCCCTAAAATTAAGATTCAAAAAATGAAATCAGTTCTTAACGGATTCAAAGAAACTGGAGCACATCCATCAGTTATAGTATCTAATAAATTAAGACCATTTTAATCCCATAAACAAGGTAAGATATCCCCGAGAATTCTATTATCGGTCCGTCTGAAGATCATGATCACTCACTTCGCTACCTCAGAAGTTGCACATTGCTTCAAGTTTAGTCTTGCGAAGAACATCAAAAACCTTTTGGCTAAAAGCCTCAAAATTTTTGAAGAAAAAGTGTCTTCGTTGGTGAACAATTCGAGGACTGGTTGGTGCTTTAGAAAGTCTGCATTACTCAAAGCAACCAAAGTTGAAGCGCTGTCAAAATAAGGGCATAATTTCGCTTAAAATTGAACGCACGGAGCACAAGGTGTATTACGGGTGGCAACGGTTCACCAAAATAGTATCAGACCGCACGACTTCGATGTGAGTAACATTACAAAAAACGGTGCACCTTAATCAACTTAAAGAGTTCGATTCTTTAAAGCATGACCACTTCTCGACTTTTTTGATCTACTCCGAATTAGGCAGATAAAATGAGAATTCTATGAGATTCAATGGAACAGGAAACAAAAATTCAACACCTAGATTGCTTAGTATAAACGGTTATTCCCCTTTAAATCACAATATTGCAGGACTATACTGTACCTTAAACAGTCACACCACAAACTTTGTAAAGAATGATACGGTACTAACCATCGTGCGTTGCAACATGGCGCTTGAGGTGAGTTTTTCGATGAAACACGAGAAGACATCCGTCAATCGGGCAAGGGTATTGCTTGGGTTGCATGTGATGAAACTCATCACGATGATTTTTAAGATATTTCGGAGTGCGAAAAGCTCGATCACACCCTTCAACATCGCAGATGTAAGGCTTTCTGGGATTATGTATATCGGCATGGTATTTCAAGCGAAGCTTCGTCTTAAAAGTACGACCACATTCCTCACACTGATAATTACTCATTCCACTGTGGGTCTGCTCGTGATTTCGCAACTGCATTTCATTGGGAAAATTAAGGTTGCATAATTCGCAGTGGTGTTTGCCGTCACCTGCTTCAACATGCGTGGACTCAATATGCTTCAGGAGGTTTTTGCCATATTGTGTAGAATAGGAGCAATGCTGACATTGATGTCTTTTTGTAATTTGACCCGCATGCTTCTTAAGGTGACTTCGAAGTGACGACCTGTTAGTATAGATGGCACCACAGAGCTCACACTCGTATTCTTCAGAGTCACCAGCGACTGAGTTATCACAGTTTGAATTGACTGAGGGATGGTTTTCGTAATTCGTTCCTGAAAAGCCCATAGCCAAAGGCATGGACCGACACTCCTGTCCATCGACAAGAGATGTGTCTAGGCCACCACCGATAGATTGCACGCTATATGAGAGTACAGGGTTCTTTTCAGAGGGCATAGACGCAGGAATTGCGTTTGACACAGCGGTTCCAAGAGAATTTTGCATAGAGAGGGATTCATGAAGTAGTTGGCCGTGTGGCCCCGCGTCAACAGATGCAACGCGTCTGTAATCGACGGCTACATCTTCATTATAGGTAGTAACACCTTGGAATATCATATGAGCCAAACAAAGAAAGCTTACCGGGATCAGTAGGCGGTGGTCCAGCATCGTAACGGAAGGAAGACGCATACTTGTCCAGGTGCCGTAGCCTTTCTTTTAAAACAGGGTTGTTTGCAATTTTCCGTTCATCATCACTGGTATCATCTTCTTCATCATCCTCACTTGAAGTTTCAGAATCGCTATCAAAATCCTGTGCCTTGCTTGAAGTGTGTCCAGCAAGTAAGTCCACTTTGAACCCGGCGCACTCCTGTTCGTTTGGGAGCAATTTTGCGTCTTCTGTGAAATTATCACCCTTAGACAACTGAAGTGAAGTTGACATGGTGCATTACATATACACCGGCACGGTGACTTCACTATGTATGACGGAATACCGTAATACCTAGAAGGCTAAAATGACACGAAGGGCGACGTAACGAGGTTTCAAGGTTAAAAATTTCATAAGGCGCCACAAATTGAGATGACAAAGAATGAATTATTAAAACAGAATCTAGGTGATAGTTATGGTAAAATAAAATTAAGATAGTTTTAAAATTACAACTACAAAAAGCGATTTGGCTTCATATTACAACTTTTGATGGTGTAAATTAATTGTTGGCATTACAGGCATACTTGATGATTGAACACAATTGCAATATATGTTTACAGACCTTTTTGACAGCTAAAACACTTAATAAGAGATGCGTAATGTAGCGTCCCGAGACTCCCTGAAGACGAAACAAGACAAAGTACTCGGGCAGAATATATATATTCAGCACGGAGAAGGTGTCTGGGCTATTGGTATGGCCCAAAAGGCCAGCCCACCCAGCGAGGTACAAGGGGGCTAATTCGAAGTACAAAAGTGGCGCCTCACCAGAACCGAGGGATAAACCACTATCGTATTACAGTAAGGCAAATTTTTTAGACAATCGCTGAGTAAATCGTGGTATTTATGCGTATTTGCAAAACTAGTTTAGCATAATTTCACCATATTCCAACGAAGACTAATAAGTAACCGCTTTGGGAATCTTCTATTCTGATCCTCCAGTGCTTATTCTTTTCTGAATCTGCTAAATACACCTTTACGTTAATTTGTACAGCTGTGGTGCCGCGGGTACTCCCTGAATCCGAAGGACTTAATACCGGGGAGGAATAGGCATTGCCGACGTTCAGAGGGGCTGGGGGCTACTGGCACTTTACGGATGTTATACCGCCCAGCAGAAGTACAAAGACCAAGTCTTATGTGCCCACTCAGTCAAAACGCAGAGTTAAACAAACATTTGAGTCATTAAATGTAATCAAAATTGGGTTTTGATACTCATTTTTCACATGACTAGTTTAACGCGTCGCATATTAATCCTTTGGTTATGAATGACAAAAATGAATTTATCCAGTTGAAGACTTGCACTTATTTAAATAGTTAATAAAGGCATCACTACCTAGTTTAAGTTTGGCTCCGTACATCCTCGTTGAAGTCGTACTAATGCAAATATGTATGGTATGATATATATGAATAATGCACAAAAGAGTTGGGAGGTGGCTAACATAATTTGAGGGCCATGCCGAAGATTGTAGAGAAAACAACAGGGGAAGCGCAAGTGTCCCTGTGGTTCAACACCCAGTCAGACCAAATATCAAGTTGGTACGCCACTTCTCTTCTCGTTTGAGTTTCTGTTACGTCTGTCCTCACGTTTCAGGTGCTTTATAACCACCCACGAACCAATAATGTCGGCTTTTGAATTTTTTTGTTTATGAGGGGACATTGATCACAACGGCAATGGAGTGTGCCGGCAATTCCAATTTATCCAGATTTTCGTCCTATCTGTCAGAGCTCCCCAGGCACCTATCTACTTATCTACTTATCAAAATTTCGAAAGTTCGATTAATTCTGATGTTAAAAATCCAAAGCTTTAGTAAAATCCATCGTCAAATGCAATTTATGCAAATGGTTCTCAGTTTCCCGCGTTAAAATATTTTTAGAGTTTATCGACAAAAGTGATTCCTGTGTTAAATCCACCAGAAGACAAGGTGATCGTCATTGGGAAGGAAACTGGTGAAGATTTTACGTGTACAAAGGGTTCAGCGTTTTCTTCACTCACCTTAACTTATATACACTT
Organism: Echinococcus granulosus; assembly: GCF_000524195.1. Lineage (NCBI taxonomy): Eukaryota > Metazoa > Platyhelminthes > Cestoda > Cyclophyllidea > Taeniidae > Echinococcus > Echinococcus granulosus. The sequence continues at coordinate 453,392 of NW_020170421.1, read as the reverse complement.
GAATAGAGGAGGTAATTACAAGGAGGAGATTCCAGGACATAAGATCGAGGTTATATGACTTTGGAGTTAGTTTCCACCTCATCGGCCAGTGGTGTCCGCTTAGTCATAAGGTTCCTACATACTGACCGCTCCTCGACTAAAAGGTACTGCAGAGCCCTGAGACTTCCCCGAAGGCATAATACTTCGGTAGAATATGTACTGTCTGCATCGAGAATGGCTGGAAGTAATTGACTTGGCCCACAGACCATGCCGTCCAGCGGAATTACAAAGGTCCTGACATTCAGTGTCCGCGTAACCAAAACGAAAAGTTAAGCAGATTATCAAAGTACTACACAGCCTTCCTCGTCTTTTGACCATCCTTTCCAAGGCTTCTCTTGGTCACCCTCAAGGGTCGGCCATCACAACGTATTTGGTGCTGTAAGAAAAATACCAGCGAGCCAATTGCGACAGCCGTTGGTACTCCACGCAGCTAAGAAGGTATTTGATCGTAACTTCACTGATTCCTCTTGGCAATTCCATTGGATCTGGTGTTTTAATCTGTTTGGGAACTGTATTGGAGGAAAAAGAATGCACTGGTCATTACGTGCTTCCATCATTGGTCGTAAGAACATTGGCCTAAAAGCAGTTGTTTAAGGAGGGACGGTGTTTAAAATAGTTTTGTGGGGGTAGAGTTTCGCTTCTGTTCCTCCTTGCCACGCTGTTCTCATTTCAGAGCTAACCAGCCATTTTTCACTGGGTTCTATTCAGCTAGTGGAGAGGTGGGGGAGGCATCGTGTGTTCACTTCATTGACATCTTCATACAAGTACCGTGGAGAGCCCCGTAACCAACATATCCAGATGGTTCAAGGCAAGCATCGCTTCAGTTGTTAACAACATTCCTGCAGAACGCGGGACTGGAGTAGTTGCCAAATGCAGACGTTGTTTTCAGTCCTTCTGTTAGGGGTGGTCATAGAATAGGCCCACCCACAGCATCTATCCTTCTTCCCTCATGCTAAGGTTTGACATTCTGGAATAAGAATCGTGATCACTGCCTCTTAAGGATCGGGTTCTCTCCCCATTGCCACCAATGTGGAACCCTCAGACTTCCCTGAAGACAAAAGAAGACACAATGCCAAAGCTGAGGGCCTAAGTGGGGGCTGCTCGCATGGCTTGAAGGCCATACCGCGTAGCGGAAGTACAGGAGCGCGCCCTTTGGTACCCGCAAAATCAAAACGAGGGATTAAACAGGCAGTCAAAGCACTACAGTACATTCAAGCAAATGTATTACACTTGTTTAGGGCTCCCTAAATAGGCGAAAATTCAAAAAGTCTCTGGTAAAAAAAGTGCTATTTTTAGGAAAAAGTAGACTGTTAATTTTCTTATGCATGTGCATGCACTCAATTCCAGAGGACGGAGATTAGTTATACTTATATTGCACTTTTCAATTAATTTGTCTGTTTTATTTTAAACTTGGAATCACTATTACCATACATAAAATGCTTAAGCCGTTTAAGATGTGAAGAGCTAGCAGAAAAATTCGTACTTTATGTGGGGTATAATGATGCGTGAAGAACTTATCGACGCCATAGGATCGGATTTGTGGAATGCCTACCAGCAAGACAGCGCCACAGCCACACGTTGTCAAGACCTCCTGACACGAGGCGATGTGGTATGATTTGTAGATGGGTGTTAAATATGAAGGGGCTTGACAACTGAAGTACATTTGTAATTCACAGTCTAAAATGAGTCAGTTAGGTGAGATGATTTCCATTGATGATGGTTGGGGGTAAAATCACACTTATGGTGGATGTAAATAAGCAAACAAAATCCAGAGTTATTTCGTGGGCTCGAAACCAACGGATCAGGTGGAAAACTGTCGGCTCAGGGAGTCTGAGTGGCGAATGTGCAGGGAGTTGTGGATAGAGTTGCCTATGCAATTGCATTCTCAACAAAATAGGCCATTCAGGACCAGTTTTAACTAATTTTGTATGCAGGTACATCAAGAATAGCAAAACAACAGTTCTTACCGTGCACATATCTGAACCTTAAATGTAAGCAACAATTTCTTGGCTTTATTTCCTTCAAAGCAGTACTAACAATTATTCACCAAGTGAAATAACTCCAGATAATTTTGCAGATTTCACAGTCAAGTCTCGATTGTGTCTCATATCTGATGGCTGCCTGTCGGTGGGTTAAATTGGAGCTTATCATGTGGTTCATGTTCGCCCAAAAATCAAAAGGAATGTAACCTCTTAATGATGGAGTTTCTCACTTCTTCTTCATTGATGTTCTTTTGCCTCAGGAGGGTGATTAGTTGAGACCACGTGCATGGCCGACGAAGCTTTTTATCTCTACCAGGTTACGCATTAACACTTCACCTCCACGTCAAGATAATGCCACTTTATACTCCAGTGTCGATTAAGTAGTGTTAGAAGTAAATGCAACGAATGAACTTTTCTTAAAGTTTCTCAAGCTCTAAGCTTGAGTCCCAAATGTCAAGTGACACGTGGGTTGAAAAAAATAGCAATCCAGACTAAAAACTGGAGAAATGGCGACTCAAGCACGGGCAGTTGGGTCAGGTCATCACACAGAGACAAGTTAGCTCACAAGTTGGGGGAATATGCGAAAAAGGGTTGGAAAATTACGGTGACCCACACGCACACACACAGAGAGAGAGAGAGGTACCACCCTAAATCCAGTAGGGTAAATGAAGCGACAAACTTACGCATTTCTACAATTCTGATGGTGCGGGTGATGTTGTCAGTGTCAATGCCAAAAGTGCTCATGGGCTCCTAATGTCGAGATGATGTGACTATCTTTTGGGCAGACCCCTCTTTACACGCTGACTTATTGTACTCAAAGCCTTCCTATACAGCTTGGCAAACAGTGTTGTAGCTGGAGTGCAGGTCATTGTAAAACGTCTACTTTTTGTTTTAAGGGTAACCTAACTAACACAAAAAATCATACCCTAGAGCAGATTGTATTTCAAAATAGATTAAGTTTATTTGTGTTAATAAAATCACTTAACAGGAGTAGTCCATCAGGGCCGCATTTCACCTTAAATGAGACAGTGAAAACTCAAAAATAAAAGAGGAAAGCATGGAACGAATTAAATGACACAGAACTTGAAATCGCGCCTTCATCTTTGGTCAGGCACTTTTATGCCGGACAAACTGTTCGTTCGCTCACTCTCCCGTTTGGCCGTCCAACCGTTCCCTCGCTCATTCTTTTACACCTCGAACCAAAGAACATGGTGTGCCTATGCAGCACAAATTTGAAATGGTACAGCAAGTAATTGAGGGAAAATCCGGTTAACTGAGGCAATTTGCTGAACAATTACATGGACGGATTTTCAATTAACCTCGGGTAAAAACACCAGTTTTGGAAGGCTTCACCATTTTAAAGATGCGAGATACTACATTAAACAAAGTCTGAACCCATTCATCTCAAGAAAATGGAAAAAAAATCCATTTCAAAACAAACAGAAAAGCAGATGTCACATGACATAACTTGTGATAACCAGGCAAGATGACAGGCAATGCGAAATTTTGGTCACGCGGCAACTTTTGATGGTTTGAGGAGGAATCTTCCGAAAATTTGTGACTTGACTTGAAGCAATTGCCGCAATTTTAACCTTAATTTGCTGACTGGCGTTTCCATCGACATTGACATTAAGAAAATTTTTAGGGGATTTGGTACAATAGGGTCTACTAGCTAAAATTCTATTGCTATTTTTGGAGTGTTAAAAAGACAGAGGGCATCAGGGTTAGAGAACGTTTGCCCAACTTTAAGGCGTCAATCAAAAGTAACTGGTATCCAAGTTCCCAGCTAGGCTCCATGACCCAAACACGTAAGAGGAACCCCCCTACTTATAAGTAGTTTGCTAAGCCAAAGGTCTCGGGACAGCATAATACATAAGGGAGAGTGTAGAAATGTGGGTATTGGTGGATGCCGAACCCCAAGGAATGGGTAGTAGAGGCTGTGGAGTTCGGTAACCTAGACCTGATGCATGCTTTCAAATTTCCAGTTTCTTTACGTCATTATACTTTACTAGTTGCACTTTTGAAGGTGCTTGTGTGTTGCGTAATTAAAAGGTGTCATCGTATCGCCTCAGAAAAGACGTGCCGCCTCGTTCCATCTACTTCTTTCACCTCATAGTTTTTTCTCAATCATAACTTCCCCTTTTTCCTACTGCATTGGAAACATCAACACTTCGCTCGACGAAAAGAGCACTGACATTCCACTAACCCCAGTATATTCGGCAAGCCATAGTACTCTTTACCAATTATGACGTAAATATTGTGCTTGACCCAACAAAATGGCTTAAACAAGATTTTTTTGGAACTCTACTTCCTTTTCCATACCTCTTTACAACTGGAATAAGCATGTAAAGGTTATGATGACTGACCCGTATTGTGCCAGAAGAATGGTCTATATCTGACCTCATTCCCCCACGAATTGGCCTCGCCTGAAATCAGCATTACCTAAGTCTCTACATCACCACTATTTTGATCACCTGCTTCGTGTGACTGTAACTGCCTGATTGAGTTAAATAAAACGCACTATTTGGTCTCCGACTTCGCATTTTAATGAGGCGACACAACAGCGTTGAAAAGCAGCTTTCTTCCTGAAACGTTACCGAAGCGCAACCAGGTAACTAAATTTAGCTTTGAAAAGTCGGAATTTGTTGAATACTTTGAGATAATAAAATGATGTTTAAAAGCATAAAACTTACTATAGAACCAAATTGAAGAAGATGAACCCATTCAAATGTCCTAAAAATAAGTCTATCGAGTATGTATGTATTCCCATGGCTCTTATAAGTCAGTTCGGCATCTTGTGGTGCTTCTCAATAACAATGCTTGTGTTTTAGAAACCGGTGGTTCCTAATGCTAAGGATGCGCTCATGTTCTCGTTTTTTATGAATCTTTCTTTTCCTCACTGATATTTAGATCCTTTATAGGATTCGTCGAGACTCGCGCTTTGTTCGACTATCCTGAGCGGGCAATAACACGAAACGACAAACCAAACTGCTATAGATGCACGAGAATGAGGCTACCCGAATCGCTGGCAGCCAGACCGCGGGTGCGGGTACGTACGCTGTACCTCCAGCTTACTTAGACCTGTTGACAGTCAAGACTTCTGTATTAAAGGTTTACCACCCATTCGTCTGATCAGAATCTCGGCAAAAGGTTTAGCGATGTGACTAATTTAACCAAAACTATGATTTACAAGAGCTTTTTACCTTCACTAAAGGACACTGATGTAAATACGGAAATAGGGATGGCTTAGAATAGTTTTCAGAAATGATCAACTTCTGTGAAGGAAGACCTACACTAGAATGTGACATCTGAGGTGGAGTCAGAGATGCGATTAAGGCATGACTGACTTTCTAACACGTGACTTAACAGTTTGATATGAAGGCATTGATGTATTCACCGGATTTCAGACTTGGACACTTGAACTCGTAAAATGGTGAGCGGATCCTATACCACCTTATGCGTCCAAGGTGCACCATTGAAAAATGAATGACTTTTTAAGAATTAGTCAAGAATTAAAAGTCAATTTAGAGCCGATTTAGTACTAGTTTAAAAAAAAAGTGAGTTTTGTTGACTTGCTAAATCTACGCGAAGTTGACTATTGTCTTCTAGCATTTGAAATGGTAACCTTCGTGAGTATTTGCAATCTTAAGGCAGTTAAACAGACCACGAACCTCTAGCATTCCAAAAGAGGTGATCTTGTTAGAGTCCCATACCCGACTCCATACTAGCAGCATAAACACTTAAAAGAGCTCTTATTATCGTTCCACAGAAAGTGCTTGCGGTATGTTCTACGAAAAAAAGCAAACGATGAGACAACAATTTTGTTAGGTAATGTATTCAGATGAGAAATGCTTGGTGCAGTCTTGCGCATGCCAGATGACTTTGCTCTTGCAGTAAAAAGATATATTTTTCCTCTCCACATCACAGTTAAAAGAGGGTATTTTAAGTAAAAACTCACATGAATATAATATATCATCAAATTGGGGAAATAGAGGAAATTAGGAGTAATGAATGATGGGGATTTGGATCGCCAAAGCAGAATATCAGAAGGGAATGCATAATGCAGAAGGCTTTTGTTGTTCTTATGAGTTATGAAACGCACGCATATGAGAACGTTTAAAATTGGTAAGAAAAAGAAAGAAATCTCAATGAATGCGCCTCACGCAGACCAGTGATTTGAAGAGGATAATAGTGGGTGGAATGAAGAGCAGTACAGCGATGGCCAAAGCACAGCCGTTGCCGATCATTGGTGGGGGTATAAGGAGTGCATACTGAAGACATGAAAATGCACCAGCAAGTGACCCACCAATACCATAGAGTGTGCCAAACTGAGCGATTGGGAAGGCAGCGATGACAGAAGAGGAGAAGGTGCTGAACAGAAAACCTCGCATGAGAACAAGAAAGAAAAAGTTCACATAGTAGACTTCCTCTACGGGCACAAAGACTAGACAGCTGACTATCAAAGAGAAAGTGGCCATTATGTACATAGAGAAGGCCATAGGTCGCAACTTGATCCACAATAATGCTTGAGTGCGGTCATGTGAGGCCTCCAAACTGAGGATATGGGAAATTTTTGGTCGATAAATGGCTCTTAGTTTGTCAATAACAGTACCACACAGAAGACCAGCCAAAATGCCTCCCGCGAGGCTAAAGGATAGGGTGTTTGCTATGCGATCTGTGGTGGAGCTATCTTGGAAGTGAGCATTAGCAGCGGGAGTGAGTTCTCCCAAGAAAAAGGTAAATCTCAGGAGTGCCAGTGCAAAATACATTGTGCACACAAAAAATGGTAGGGATCTGAGTGACTTTAGACGAGTCTGGAAGAGCTCTGACAGAACGGCATCTGCTGCAGCATCAAGTGGAAGTTCACTCTCTTTCTCCTTGCCTTCTGCCGCCAATTCATATGAGTCCTTCTTCTAAAAAAAAAAGGAAAATAAGGTAGTAGACTAACTACATTTTTGTGCATCTTTGAGATAAGGTTTAAACAACCTCTAGCTCCTGTTCACCAGACGATTTACTGTCCTCTTCTTCAAGAACATCAAGAGTGTTAACTTTGTTCTTGTACTTCCCCATGTCTGATAGCCAATATGAGTAGATAAAGCAGGAGCTAAAAGTGCTCATAGCAAGGCCACAACAGGCAAGGATCAAAAAGGTAATACGTAGAGGTATTCCAGCACTATAGGTCAAGTTTACGATAGCGAAAAGCGCTGAGGAAGCATCATAAGAGCCTGTCACGAAGGCAAGTACGACTACAGCGGTTTTTGTAAACAGTTGATTTACACTGAATGTGCAAACCATCATACCCATGCCACCAACAGCAGCCAACGTTCCCCCAACAAAGATCAGTGGTGAAGTAGAAGGGGTAACAAAGCCAAACATTAGCATACCAACGAAATATAACAGAGTTGATGCCAATTTGACTAAGCGTAGACCAATGTAGTCGATCAGAGTACCAATGACAATTAACATGACCATCATGACCACAGAGTATGTGGTAAGTGCGTTGGCATACATATTGATTTGTTTATCGCATCCACTGTGGTTAGTACTGCTGGGACAAAGGTTAGCAAAAATGTCTTCTTTTTGGAGAACAGGGAAAAGAGCATTCATTCCGTAAAAAATACCTCCAAAGAAAATCATTTCCGTGACCCCAAAAATCACACTTAGTACACGGCGCAGCTTAAAAGGCATACACTGATCCAACTTGGTGCCTAAAATTAAAAAGCTTTAAATACGATTATATAAAGCCAATAAATAAAATGTAGCTTACCTAGGCTGGAAAAGAATTAAAGAGGGGTTACCAAATAACTATTGCAAATACCATCTTGGATTTAGGCTTTTCTTACTGTGCTCATATACAAGCAATAATCCGGCTAGTCTCAAAAAATTTAGTAGAATCAGACCAATTATTGCCTGGGAGAAAGTAACATGTAAAAGTCATAAAAGTAAAGGAATTTTAAGCTTATGGTATACATAGAATATTGCTTAAAAGAGAACTATGGGTTAAATGAATAATAAGTGAAGGTATACTTACAAATTCCCCACATGATTCTATTTGAAAATTTGCTAATTTAGGGTTGCACAAACAAAATCCAAATTCAATCATACAAACAAGACTTGTTAAATAAAAAAAAAATAAAATCAAGCATAACGAGAACCTAAAACCAAGTTTTCGATCAAACTAAAATTATATATAAATTGCATCCACACTATGGTAGCACATGTGAATGTGCCGATGTGCATGAGGGGAAGAATACCGCCTATGCCCTGGAGAAAACTCAACTTTTGAGGCATCTTACGACCTTGGTGGAGTTTTGAGCTGCCCTAAATGCAGCTTTATTTAAATTAATATTAATAATTTAAACAGATGAGATTTTCAACTTAGTTGGTTTTAAATTTCACATCAGCATTAATCCTTTACTATACTTAATTGGGGTTTGTTGGGCTTATGTATCTATTTTTGAAGTTAATACAAAACACACGGTAAAAATGTTTACAAAAATCCTGAAAAGCTATTGATTTGGGCCTTTTTATACTGTAAAGCCGGAATGCAACATGCATTGTCACTTTGGCTCACATAGGTAAGCACACACTTAATCAAAATATCAGACATTTTGTAATTCTTTGATTGCTTGTTCAACTCCTCATTTCGGCTTTGGCATATGCCGGTTGTTCCCCATCCCCCCTCTCCAACTCTTCTGCACGTCGACATTGCACATTCTGCCCATGTATTACGTCAGCTTTATTCTTTAGGAATGACTTGGGGTGCTACACTCGATTTAATTATTCTTCAAACCTTTTCTGTAACAAGATTCAGCGTGAGCAAAATTGGTTACGTTTTTAAAGACATGATAATATGAGACCTCCAAATACTAACGAATGTACTTTCCATGGTTAAACACATATGTAGGGTCCCAGGACTTCCCTGAAGACGAAAGAAGACACAATACTCGGGCAGAATATATATATTCAGCACAGAGAAGGTGTCTGGGCTACTGGCACGGCCCGAAAGGCCAGTCCACCCAGCGAGGTACACGAAGGCTAATTCAAAGTACAAAAGTGGCGCCTCACCAATACCAAGGGATCAAACACCATTGTATTACACATATGAGTCACCCATTCTCTATGCTTTTGCTAGACTTTGTAATGCTCCATTTATAGCATCCGGTATACTTTAAGGCTTATGTTATATGCTGAGACAGCAGCCTGTTCCATCACACCCCAGCCAAGTCAAAGAAATAATTATTTCCACGATCACATGGTAAATGGACCTTCAGCAGTTAACTTCCACGGGCAGTGGGTTTCCGAAAAGGCACAACGTTCATGACTGTACGAATACTGCATCACCTTGTGTCCCTTGCTCTTACAGTACTGGTTCGTGACCGTTCTGTTCGTGCGCATGAGTCGGTACGCAATGGCTAACAGAGCTATTTTATCGCCATCGCAATTCGTGAAGAGAATAAACCGTAACACTAATCCGATATGGAGAAGTTATAGACCTCGAAACTACATTAAATGACAACTGGTGCAATAAATAATGGTTGAGAGGGGCTTTCTGTGAATTGGTCAGTTAGCTGTACTGGCCATTAAAAAAGGCCTAGTAAAAGAAAGAAAATGATCCCTTAGTCAACCTCTCGCGTTAACCATCACAATGTAGTTGGTGCTTTACGGATAATAATACCCACTAACTAATCGTACCAGTTGAGGAGAAACTTTACCTCAACTTCACTGATCCCTCTTGGCAACTCCACTGAATCTGGGGTTTCGCCCTGTTTGGGAACTCGATTTGGGGACAAGGAATGTGTTGGCCATCACACGTGTCCATCGCTAGTTGCGAATTACCGACCAAAGAGCAAAGTTAAATATCAAAGGACTAAATTTAACATAGTTCTGCGGGAGTGGGGTTTTACGTCTATTCCTCTTTGCCACTTTGTTCTCACTTCCCTTTTGCCCAGCCATATCCGTCTGGGGTGGAAGGGGGGGGTAGGTATCACGAGTTTACTCCATTAACATCTTCATGCAGGTACGGTAGACACTCCCGTAACAAACTTTCTCAGATGGTTCACGAATATCGCGCTTCAAGGGTTAACTTTCCTGCAGACAATGGAACTGGAGTAGTTGCCGAAGGTGGACGTCATTTTTGGCCCTTCTGTTACGATTCGTCACAGATTCTCCAATTCGTAGCATACGACCCTTTTTCGTCACGTTAAGGCTTATCGCCCAGCGATAGAAATCAGGATAAATGTCTCTTAAGATTGGTTTTGATTTCCGCTATCAACAGCATAGAGTCCCGAGATTTCCCTGAAGACGATAGAAGATAATGCTACGAAAAAATGTGTTGCTAACTTAAAGGACTTGGGGCTACTGGTATGGCTGGAAGGTCAACCCATTCGACGGAGCAGCTAAGTGGACCGGCACCGAAACCAAGAGTTAAGCATACAACCAACGCACCACAACCACCAAGTTGACCTCGTCAGTTCACCTTAAAAAATTTTATGACCATGTTTAGTATTACTTAGAATTCACCCTTTTTTCTCTGCTTGTCCTTCAGTTTTATGATAGGTATTGGCAGTAGTTCGCATAGTAAGACGAATCTAAAAGGCCTAACAAGCATTGATAGAAGCATCACAGTACAGCTGCTAGTAACAAACCCACCTAATGCAATCACTTTGTGCTCTTTTATACTTGCATGTTACAAACTCCTCGATGTTCTTCCGGACATTACTCATGCCTTATAGACTACACATGATTCCCATTCATGGTTCGAATGAGCTCAAAATAAATAATCTGGTATAAATACACACGTCTTAGATCAGCGTCACTACATACCACCGCCCATTGTTTAGCTTCTCGCCTCATCGTTGCCCATCAAGACGTAAAAGACGAATCAAGCACATGAAGCCACAAGCGACACATGATGTCGCAAAATTCATCGCTGAGCACTAAATTTGTAAGAGAAAGATGCACTCTCAACAGATTTGCATACACTTCTTCAAATTCATGATAAAAATGTCAGTCAACCACCACCCGCCAGAGCGTACATTAGAATACGACCGCACGTACTCGTGATTCCCACGAGTCGCTTAACTCAGCTCTTTTTTTGGCCTGACCGTGGGCCACTCAGTAAATCGGCTCATATCCTGTAAGGCATATCCAAGACATAGGCCCACATATACCCGCTTGTCTCCAGAAAGCCCAACCCGTCAAACTAAATACAGCTTAAAATCTTACCAGGAGAGCGCATCAAGTACATTTGGTTTAACTTGAGTAACGCTTATGGACAGGATTCAAGGATCTTCCTATCTACTAAGTTTAATGTTATGGAGCCTGTACGTGAAGGGTTGGCCAAATCAGTCCTCCAATAAAACGAGCAAATGAGTCAAATGAACGCGTGGCCAGGCATGGAGCTCAAATTCATGAGTGAAAATCAAACTAAAATACGATCTCAATTTCACAGGATATGAAATTAACATTGGTGTACAGAAAGAAGTGGACTAAACTGTATCAAATAGAAATCGTTGCACCTTTACAGTTTAAATAGGAAGGGAAGCGCGTACTAGTAAAAACCATCGCGACTAAAACGGATGCAATAGTGAATGCAGCGATGGTGATGGATTAGAAACTAGTCGGCATTATGAACAACTTTTTACACGAATGGCGCAGTAGATGGAACAACCAGAGCTGATAGTCAGAGGAAAGACGAGGGTCAGAGAAAGTAGGGCGTGATACGTGCAGGCGGGACAGCACGTTCTGTGTCTGGAACGGCGGCGAAATCCTTGAAGGTGTAGTCTGTGGGCGTTTGGATGTCGAGAATGGAGGCGATGTTGCCGCATCGGTAGCAGTAATTCGGTGCTGACCATACTGTTATCAGTTTTCCATCGAACATTGACTTGTGACCCTCTAACACCAGTTGATGTGCTCGGCATATGAAGTCCAAACCATTTAAAGTCACAAATTTTTCTGTAATCTAAAAGGGAGCAAAATACATATCACACATTACACGAATTTGATTATGAAAATATTAGCCTCAAAGTGAGAAAAATGAGGTGAATCAACTACCAACTAGAATCCCAAACTAGACTGATTTGTATTAAAAATGAGCAAGAAAGTGCGCAGTCAGGAACTCCAGTGAAAATCAACCACTAAACCTTGGGTGTCTCATCCTGCTACTAGAACCCCAACACTCGCGCCACCGAACTAACAATTTCAACCAAAGAGTGAAGCTATTCCCAGACCAAGAAGATCTTGTCCCTTTTGCATTAAATTCAACCGCTCTATATGCCACACGATTAAGTACACTTGATTATTACCGACTGATAAAGAACGTGTCACGCATTTATAAACTCGGACATAGGGGAAGAAATTCAGTAATGAACATATCAAACATATATGAAAAGAAGTAAACATACTTCCTCGCCGAACAAAAACCCAGCACCACGTGGACTAACCGTCCACGTGGAAACGTTGTCAGGATCAGACCAAAGCAAGTCACTCAAAGGACCACTGTGTGGTATCTCCACATTCCTATCGATTATCCTGATCTGATCAATCGTCTTCGTTTCCGGAGACAGGCCCCCGTGAACACAAAGAATCGTTTCATCGATGAGAGCCGCTATTGTAAGAAGATCGAAGACCTTACAACAGTTCTTCCAGGGAGTAGCGTTACCGTATTTGGTAATGCATTCATCGTAAAATCCATAAACCTATTTGAGAAGATTAAGCGACCAAAACCAAGGTAGTTCCACCTAGCGCAACTAATGCTAGTATTACCTGTGTTATTTGACGGCTCTCATGGTTCCCGCGAAGAAGGGTAATCTTATCAGGATATCTGGCTTTTAGCGCCATAAGAAGCGTAAACGTTTCGAGACTGTAATACCCACGATCCACAAAATCTCCCATGAAAATGTAATTTGTAGAGGGAAGCTCTCCTCCCACTTGAAAAAGTTTCAGTAAATCATAGAATTGACCATGAATGTCGCCGCAAACTGTGACGGGCGTCGAAACAGGTTGTACGTTGCATTCCTCAATCAGTAAATCGCTGACGTAATCACAGAGCTTACTAAGCTCATGTTCTGGGAGGTACTTGCACGTTCGAATGATCCGTATCCATTCATCAAGTGGATCTGCCAGCATTTTAACACCAATCCAGGAAGCTTCTACGGAGCGGCTAGAAAGTAGACGGGGATTCAAAAATGTGCCTGCCAAAGAGAAAGAGAAAAAGTGCTACATCCAGTAATGTAGAAAATCTGTGGACTTGGTAAAAGGAAAAGAACAGAAAACTAACTATCTTAATTTTTTGAAAAAAGGCCTGCAAAAGCATTAATTGCTTGTTTTGACGTCACGCAATCAACAAAACCATTAAACCTAAGGTAACTTCCAAAAGGGACCTAGAATTTTCCTGACACCCACTGAACTAATTTATAATTGTAAATTCATGCCGATTATTTTCGTCGATCTCCTAAATACTGCACATATGAAGCACGTAAGCTTTCATAACTTGTTGACGTTTACAAAACACTGCGCCCTTTCTGAAGTTATAAGGCAAAGTGGTATTGTACAACATATGTGAATATTGTATAAAAGAACTAAGAAGCTGTAACCTGCAAAGCTTATATGTTTTACTAGTTCAGTAACCGGTCAAACGGAATATTATGCAGCTTCTGTCTTCATTTCAGCTTGGTTTCCACCGCCCCACTGATCAGTCTACTACGTTTACGATCAGGTGGCAGTTACTTCAATAATCACTCGCGAGCCAATAGCCGCGTCACTGAATTGTCTCATATGTCAAAAGTCATTCTATCATGCCGTCATTGGTTCATCTCCGCAATCTCAGACCGAACGTTGCTTTCCAACAAAGGCGCCTCGTACGCCAATTACTATTTGTAAGAGTGTCGGATTCTAAGGGTAGCCAGTCGACAGTAGACCAGAAATAAGATATTTTACTGGGCTAATCTATAGCACATACCTTTTCTTGTCACCTGGTTCGTATTTTCGTGCCGTCCGGACATCTATCTTCCTAACTATCATTTACCTATCCATTATCTATCTACAATACATCTGAAGCTCATTCAACTAATAGAGACGTGGAAGTGATGTCATTGACCCACAAAATTAACGGCTGCGCACAGCTACCACAGATAGCTTTACAATGGTTCAAGTCTGGTGCCGCTTCACTTGTTGCACTCAGTAAAATTCCCACGGAATGGTAGGGGATTGACTGGTTGTAAAATTGGCCCATTGTAATTGCCTAAACTAGACGCCATTTATGACCATTCTGTTTAAAATTTTCCTAAGTACATTCATTCGCCAAAGATGTACCTCTTCTGTGACGCTAAAGTATATTATTCAGTCACAGAAATCAGGAATGCTGCAATTTCGGACCAGATTCGACTCCCGCCACTACTGCCCAGTAGTGTTTTGGTTCTTCGGTGAGGTCGTTTGGATGAGGCAGCGTAGAACACATATGAGAACTGTAGTGAAGGGCTGGGAGGCTATCCGGATAGCCGGATGCCATGCCGCAGAACGGAAGCACAATTTGCAGAAACCAAAGTGAAGAACAATTATCTAATCGCTGCATACACGGTAGCCCAATTTTAAGCAACTCAATCTAACACATAAAAGCAGAACTTTACGCTTTGAAGGCCCATTTAAAAAGAAGTCATTGTCCCACTCTCATTGACACTCTCCTTTATACTAGTAATATTATAAGCACAGCCTTGTCGCAAGAACGGCTTTCCTTCAGCAATACCCACATTGAGAATTAAGATCATACAGCTGTCATGTTTAACAAGACCGGTCCTCAGTGTGGTTAACAATGTCTGGTGCTAGAATGGCAGGCTCAAAAGAGGCGCATTCGAAGGACCACACCGTCCAGTGGAAAGAGTAGACCACAGGGATTGAGGAGCCCGAACAGATACATGGTTAAAGGATGCACCAGATCACTACCTTGGACAAGGCAAACTGTACACACCTTCGCAGATCGGTTATCAAACACACAACTGCCTAGAGCTACCAGGGTAGAAAATAATGGACTCATGCATCAGCACTCCATGGAAGTGTTAAGAATTCGACTCCCCACCCATTTGAGCTGAATGATGGCAAAACATCACTAAATATCTCAAGTTTATATAAAAAGCATTAAAAGTAATCACGTCTATTGTTCCGACTTTCCAACACATCTCCTAAGTTCCGCAACAGCTTTGTTGAAAAACTGCGACAGCGCTGTGACTCTGCTCGTCATCTCCTCGGTTCGTTGTACACGAGGCGGCAACCGGGCAAAGAATCGGTCCGGGTGCCAGTCCACCTGCAATTGTCTTAAATGGAACAAACTACACCCCACGAATCGCAGCAACTCCTCCATATCTCCCACTTTAATCGGCGGCCAAGGGATAGCCCAGCTCGTGTCACTTCGTAGAAATGCTTGCCACCGCTCCGAGTACTGCTCATATGAAAGGACGGAGACGCTTGGATTGGAGGGAGGAGATCCCAAGCCACGCTTTCTGAGTCCCTCCGCGTGTCGACGGCGAAATTTGTCAGCCCTCGTGGAGGCTGTAGCATACGCAGTGCTGGCAGAAGGTTGGTCGGATTCAGGCGGCAGTCTGTACATGTACCTTTGCTTTTTTCGTTCGTACTCCTTGCGAATGTCTTCAAAGAAGTCCCCTGACGATGTGCCAGCGTCGGAAAAACCTAAAGGAAGAATCCTAAACTGGATGCCTACTCTTTATAAGTAGGTAGACAATAAGTAGCAGGGTAGGCAAGACAGCAATGCTACATTGACGATCCTGGTATTGGACTATGAAATCGAACAGTAAGGCGTTGCGAAACAGGGAAGCATCAAATAAAACAGTTTTAGAATGTGCAGAACCCACCAGGACGGATATGAGCGTCGGGAGGGCTTCGCCATCGAGGTTATCAGCAACACATTTCAGAATGAGTCGCCATAACGTAAGAATCGAGCAAATGGCAGGCGAATGTACGGTACAGTTTAAAAAGTACGACGCATTTATGGTGCTAAGAGTACAGAAAATCCATTACACCGATTAATGGTTACCTGTTTGCCTCCCAGCTGAAAAAATATCTAACAACGGCGATACATCATTGAGTATGAACCGGTTTTGGAGAAAGACGGCAGTTCAAAGCAATGCACTAAGCAGTCAATCACAAAGCAGAGTTTTTGGTAGTCAAGATCTACTAAATTGGGATATCCTTTGTATTACAGCAATGCAAAGTCGTGGAATAAAGTTAAACTAATTTATTCGACACACGTTAGTAGTTAATTGTCAGCAGGGAATGACGTAGGAGATTATCCCCATCAGTGTGGAAAAACAAGTTATTCATTCTTGATTGAAGGAAATAAGGCCACTTACAGAGCTGCCATATAAAATTTGCCGGAAATAATAGCACAAAGGAAGTGGACAACACTAGGAATTAACAGCTACGTCTAACAATAGTCGTGTAGTCACATTATCGCATTTGCAGGACTAAATTGGTACAATAGTCGACACACAAAGGGGTACACAAATTGATACACCGATCCCACAAGACTACATTATGGCATGATTTAGCGCACCCAACCGGAGATAAAAAGGACATTTCAAGCCAGCCAGTTGAAATACATTTAACAATGTTCTTCACCAGGACATCCGAAAAAAAAGCGATTGCCTTAACCCGCTACTGACAATAACACATGGACCACCGAACTGACCAATCCAACTTCCACAGGTTAAAACCTATTAGCTGCAACGCCCCACATCTATTCAGCTGCCTTAGACTAAACCAATCCGTTTGTAACACAATTTGACACAACCAATTGTCACGAATTTGTGACACCAAGCTGAGGGTAGGAAAATTGGAGCGTTATCTATACGTGAGGTGGGTGAAGTAGACTCAAGTACAGGAGATTAGAAGGTGATTGAAAGAATCGACCCATGGCCGATGCGCTATGCCTCCAAATGCGTAGTCGGGATAGAGGGTGGGTTAGGTCAAGTGCGTGCGTGTGTGTGCACACCCACGGTGGTATCCTATTGGCGTAGACTTCACCCTCAGCATGTGACACTGAGGTCAGTAGTTGTGAAATGCCGCAATCAATCTTGAAGGGTGTCTTGATGTCGCTGTTAGATTCAGCATTAGTAAACCTTCTTTAAAAGGTAGTGGAGATCGGGGCTTGGACGCACAGAAAGGCATTAAACTGAGATAGGTTAAACCCCAGCTACAGCGGACATAAATTAAGGAGAGCGCCCCGCGCGCACACGCCATCTAAAGCGGAAGCCCATAACGAGAGCAGTGCGTGTGTATAAAACAAATATTTGTAGATCATGCGACTCAGGAAACGTTTCACGAGGAGAACTCCGACTCCGCTTTGCCAGTAGCAGTAGTAGTTTCGTCGCGTCACGACTGTATGGTCACCTTTTTTGAGATAAAGTGAAGCCAAATTAGAATGACAAAATGAAATACACGCGGATAATCACAAAAACCCCAATCCTGAGGGAAAATTGGTCCCAAAAAACAGTAGCGCGAATGATGCAATATAGTGTGGGAATAGGAGACAGGTTTTATGGGGCCATTGTGAAACCGTCAGAATAGCCAGTAACGAATGTCAGTCTTAACATCAATCAACTTTCATCAGTAAAAAAAGGGTACACAAATTTTTCGGGAAGGCAAAGATAGTTACAAAGACAATCTTTTCATATTCGGTCAAAATTCAGCAATAATTTCACTCAAATCAAATCATTTTCTGAAGAATGAGGCTTCAAACAGTGTTATTTACTAATGGCTTCTTACTCAAAATGAAAAAAAAGATATTCAAGATCGCTAGGCTATCTGGTTACTGAAACCGGTTCGCTTTGGGTGGGATTCGCTTTAAGAAAACACCCCCTCACTCAATAATCCGACAAAAAAAATCACTTCTAGGGTCAAAAGGAAGCATTACAATAAAGTCCAACGATGTTTGTCTTCAATATCCTGACCGAAATAGTTAAAAATTGCCCTTCTTTCGATAAGACACTATTAAAAATGCTTTTTCTTGTAAAAAAGTTTAGCATCCTTGTGCTAAAGACTATTCTATTGCGCACACTTCGTCGATTACGCAAACAAAGTTGTTGAAACGCAAAAGAAGGGCATATGCACACCAACTAGTGAAAAGTCAATCGCTCCGATACCTCTCATGATTTCGGCAAATCATGCGAAGATGAAAGTAGGGTTAGCCCTTGACAACTAGGAGAGAGGTACTTTGGTTGGGAATGGAAAGTAAAAAGAATCAAAGGTCACCTTGGAAATATTCCTCGTGACGAGGAAAATCGGCATTCAACTCATCAAGCAATCGCTCCTGCCACGCATCCTCCGAGATGGCATCGCTACACCTCCTCTTTAAAGGCCTGACTTCTCCACACAAATCCTCTCGCAGGCTGCATTGCATCAGGACCTGCAAATAAGGGAGGTACCAAAGTAAAACCGCAACTTTTAGTTATGCAGGTGCACAGTCAGTCAGCAGTCATATCACTGACGTGACTGTCGTTTTGAAGTGTGCTGCGCTGTCAGTCAGCACAGCACACGTCACGGATTAGGAGGTTGGCAACAGTCAGTAACAGGGTGTGCGTACACTCAAAAGAGTGTGGAGGTGAACTAAAGTGAAGACGCATAACTCAAACTTGCGAATATCCACTAGTATTGAAGAATTCAAGCACAGTACGATACGGTAATGGAAAGCTCAGGAGTAAGGCCAAGGGCGCTTTCCATGTACTGAATAAAGTATTCATTCTGATAATGGATATCAGGATTTGCTGATTCGGGGTATTACATACGACTCCCTAAAAGGGTATCTACAAGGTCCGAGTCTCAGCAATACTGGCAAAGTGGAGCAGCCTATCCTAGGATGGTGCAGTCGTGTTGTTAAGTTTTGCTATCTCATAGCATTTCAGGCCTAAATTAAGCTCATAGATGTAAAAGGGGATTGGCAAAGAACTCATGCCATCTTCATGCTTTACAATGTATGTGCTAAAAAATCCCTGATTTATCGGGACATCCCTCGCGGTAGGCAGTACCAAGGACATCATGTCAATCAGGTCTTTTCTTCTCCTAACAGGTTAAAGAAACACTAGGCCAGGCGAGGCTAGGCCAGCACAAATCGACTGAAAGACTTTGCGCTTGGAGAGCGGAGCGAGCGATGTAGACGTGCGCAGGTGCGTGCGTGCTTGAGAGAAGAGGGGCGAGAAGAGAAGAGAGCGTAGCGCAGGCAGGCGGGCAGGCAAAGGGGAGAAAGATTAAAGACTGAGGGTTTTACGATGCCGCAACGCACCCCCACCACCACCGCCACCACCACGAACATCGTCACCACCCGTGCCTCAAAAGCAGCGCAGTAGCCAAACCGGCGAAGCTAGAGGAGGTGGAGGAGGGAACGACGACGTTGCAAATGCGAGTGCCATTGCTACAGCTGTCAACGCGAATGTATGTATGCATGCATGCAAGCGTACAGCTCCTCAATCTTTCCATCCTTTCTATCACATCATCAAACGTGAAAAATACTAACTTTGTACAAGACTTAAGCAATCGGCATTACCAAAAGTGACGAGTATATCAAGTGTTATCTAAAGAAATGCAAAACTGACAATCGATGCCTAACCTTGGGAACCCTTTCCCTTCACAACAGCTAACAGAGATTTCAAACCTGAATGGGAAACATCTTTTGTGAGGAATGGGGTTACCTTTGTATTTAGAAATGTGAAACACCGAAATTAAAATATATGGAGCACAATTGGATGAGGCTGAGAAATGCACTAACTTCGAAGAACAAGAAGATGATTCACTGTGATGAAACAACATTCAGTTATGGAATTTCGTGTGCTAGGCGAGACCTAAAATTGCCTTTGAATTTGATCTCCACAGAGGGTTGTAAATCCGTTGCTTTGCGAATCAGCAATTATCACTACGAAATTTATGCAGAATTATGCAATCGGCATTACCAGTGATGACGGTTTTATAGAAGTTAAGTCGAACTCCAGGCTACACAAATAGGCAAGGAACATCAAATGAATGCCAGACATGCGTCCTCAGAAGTGAAGCCATTGATGGAGATTTATGGAGGGAACCGTTTTCGGTCAAACGTGTTTTTAATCAAACTCGGTTTTGCGGAGGTATTAAGTATATGGGTAAAATTGTCAACCACACAGATCGAGATTCAATGCTGTGATATTAGGAAACAAAGAATTCCGTCGTGGAATGCGGGGAGACGTTTGGGCTTCTTCATCCAATGGGGTCATGAATGACGTCAAACAGACACAAAAAGATGGAGATTTAACATATTCTTTAAAGCTTTTTTGTCTCAAAATTCCATTGATAAAAATGCTGAGATTCACAAATAAGGTATCACCAGTAGATGAATGACCTAGGAACTTAGGGAATAAAGTGGCATACAGCATTTATGGATATGAATGTTTTCTGTGAAATCGTAATTGTATAAGCTGTTCATACATTCCGTTACTACAACACAAAAAAGCGATTTGTTTTGCGATGACAACAGGGTCAACATTTACAGTACTAACGGAATAAATAGTCAACCTTTGCCCTTTTTGAGGAGGGATTAAACCCAGAAGCAAAAGGGTAGTGGATGCACCCTCCGATCACTGCCAGTCCTACTGAGACCCGAGTGTGACCTACATTTTAAAGACAACAAAATAAATGGGAAAAAGAGTTTCTCATGACAGATGTGGCATTCAAACCCAGTGATGGCAACAAGTCGGATTCGTTACACTTTTTGTGGTGGAACGAAAACGCATGAATGATCCATTCAATCCACCCCTCTGGGTCACTTTGACAAGGTAGATCATTGCTAAATTTATGGAGGCCAGGGCAACTTACGTTGTTGAATAAATAATAACGATTTGATGAAGTTATGTTCAGGGAATTGTAGCCTCAAAGTGCAGTAAATAATTGAAGAGCCAGTCTTTCCTGAGCAAAACTAAACCAAAATTTCGGTTCTGAGTTTCATGTGTGAAATATGGACTTCCCACATTGTGTTACCCTTTAAACTGAAATCCATCGTCAAATTGGGTCTCCACCAACTTCATAAGGAGTTGCGGTCACTGGTTTAATAAAGACGGCCGTCAGAGGGCACTGTCATCCTAAAATTTGGCCGATAACTGCAAAAAGATGTCCATTCTCTCCCTTGATAAGGTGGATGCTCGCATGCAAAGCAAATGTTTTACGAGGAGACCTACTACTGCAACTAAGCCTTGGGATCAAGGCCATAAAATTTTTTATATCTGCAATTACATCCAAGTAAAAGTACACTCCGGTAGAGTAACGGCATAGCTTAAAGTGTGAAGGAGACGTTTTACAACGGGAGTGGACTATTTAAACTGAATGTTCATAGATCAATTTTCTCGTGAAACCAATTAAGTTTAAAATGCCTAAATGCCAAATAGGTCTTCGTGCCAGTGGTATCACGGTACTCCTCTCTCAGCTACATTGCCTTACTGTGCTTTCAAGGGTAACGCGGACGCTACAATGGAGCACAAATTCTCAATGAAGTGTCCGGTTGAGGAGAATTAAAATTACGATTTTTATAATTTTAAAAAGGAGACACGCGGAAGACCTTAGCGGAGACTGGAGTGGATAATTATGGGGTTGAAGGTGGCTGTTGTGAAAGCAGAAGCAGTTAAAGCCATTCGTTAGATGAGACAGTGTTGATAGTTACCTAGTGGAAGTTCAACATGGCTTTTGTCTCCAAAAGTGGGCATATAGATTATTTGAAACCCGACCTCTCGTTCTCAATTTCCGAATACCCGGATAGGATATCACAAAATCACATTTCACACACCACCTAATTAGTTCGGCAACGGCCAAAAGCCATAAATGGGGAATGGGATGGGGGAAAGGGAGGGAGCCTTAAATCACTTACCGCATCGCCTTTGATGCGCTCTTCTGAAGGGGCCGAAAGCCAAAGCTGCTCCAGCAGAGTGGAGGGGGATGTACCCTTGTTATTCCGCACGTACAGTAGCTCCAAATTCGACTCCACCAGGCAGGCGAGAAGCTTACAACCTAGTAGGAATTCCAGCATAAGTAGTATTATTAAGGGATGCCCCACCAGCGAGGTATATTCGCGGCGCTCCAGCCCCACATCGAGACTGTGTTCTTGAGTTAAGTCAATAAAATAGACGTAGAATGCTCTTGTTCGGACAAAAATAGCGTTATTCAGTCAGCTTTTGGGCGAAAAGTTAATTGGTAAACAAGCTAATGGCCATTAATGCCATATAGTAGAACTGTGGCGGTTGACTTCCATCCGAGGGCCTAGTGGTGAATAAGTTAAAACTGTAAGAAATCCAGTTTTGCGACAGTCTCCGCCCTTCATGCTCAACCTACTTCGATGTTTGAGTTATCAAGTTGCTATTACTTTCAAGCGTGAAAAGTACATTAAACCCTCGATATACGTACTTTAAACTTGGCCTCCTAGCTCGCGGATGCAAAGAGAACTTCAAGTTAGTACTTGTTGAACTACTAAAAAAAGAAATCTTCCAGTCCATTGGTTAGCCAGTCGCACCTTATCTTTGAGTAGCTGATCTGACTGCTAGAATTTTAGCCGATCCCTCCTTCCTCTTGGGTTAAGAGAAAAAAAGCCAATACTTCCAACGTACATTTAGAATAGCGACGATGTTTGATCCCGTAGTTGATGCAAGAATGGACCGGTGTGTTACCTTTCTTGTCGTAAACTTCGATGGGTAGACCCACGTCAACAAGGTACCTAAAAGAAAAGCACAGATGAAAAAGAAAACCCTCGAGAGTTGAATAACCGCCTACTGGAATTAAGAGGCTGGAGAAAAAAAAAGGGCAAAACAATTCAAAAGCCCTTTTTTAACAAATGTTATTTCAAGGAGCGTAATTTTGGTTCACCTTTTTCTTGTTGGTGCGCCGCGTTTTCACTGCTTTCCTCTAAAAGGCACAGCGTTCTGCGAACTAATGAGACTTAGAAATTTAAGTGTGTGTGCCGTCACCGTGGAGGACTGGCTGATAACGTAGGTGTTGCAGCGGTGTTAAGAACACACATACACCCACTTACCTACCTACCTACTTACACTCTAGGTACAATTTTTTTGTTCAAACTACAACACGCTAAGATATGAAGGCCACAAAATGCATTTTGTTGAGAAATTCTAGCATACAGTGCATGCTTAGGCTTGAATTAATGTGGATGTGTGTGTATGGTCATTTGAGGTTATTATAAAAAGAAAACAAGGAAGGATGAATAGCAAACAGACACAGCTACTACTCTACGGTTGTATCCGATGTATTAAGTATAACTAATTTAGACCAGCGGTCTTAGGTGGACCTCATTCATACTCGACAGTTGATTAAAATATTCTCCCAATATGATACGTATGCGTAAACGAATCAACTAGTGATCCAGCCCTTTCCCATCGGTAGGCACTTTTTGGGTTATACTGTGGATAGTGGTAAGCGAATCCAATCCAAAAAGACGAAAACCCGATTTCCCTGACCGAGGGCCACGTCAAAAAAAGAAGGAATCTGGCGTAGATGGCTCAGAAAGGGTGAGTTATCAAATCCGAGTCAGCTTTCGGACAGTAGAGGAGTGAGATAGGTTTCAAAATAAAGACCCAACCCAAAGAAAGAGCGTTGATGGAAGATCATGCACCTCTCTACATTGCTTGAAGCCGAAACGAAAGAAAGAATGCCAAACACAGCCCCACGTATGCATTGTCAAGCTGACCCTCTGCGATACAAACCTTCGTCTAAAAACAAGCCTGCAGTAGAACGTCACCCAGCCTCAAGAGACACAAAGTGAATGAAGCACTAGAATACAGCCTGTAAAGAGGTAGCAAATGAGCCCATCAAAATCTGCGAAACGTATCACTATAGTGTAAATTTAAAGCCTCCTCGCAGGAATGAGAAAGTCATCTTGTGATCTTCCCGATCTTGTTTCGCAGTTACTGCCATGATGTCCTATTCGGGAGAAAACACTGATGACATTCAAAAGAGGAATGGATTTATACTAGACTTGGATATTTGACTATAAGGACCTTTCTAGACTCGCAATTCAGCCTCCACGCTGTTACAAAATCACTAGTCTCTCAGCTCCATCCCGAGTTTATAATAAACCTATTTCCAGACTTGTAACTTCTACGGGAATGAGTGATTTAGTTCCAGATTACTGAATATCAGGTAGATGGGGATGAAATCCCTATATATAAAAAAGGTAAATTATTCCCAGTTTAACCTACCTGACCATCTTTACTCGGCCATGCTGGCAAGCGACGTGAAGAAGACGTCGTCCACGGGGATCGACAGTGGAAGCGAGAAGGTAGAGGGCGGCGCTCGTTGAAACAGGTGAGGAGGAAGCCGAATTTTCGTCCGCAGCGAGGCACTGGGCCACGAGGCTTCGCAGACGGTCCACTCGTCCCTTTTGAGCCAGTCGAAACAACACCGCTGAGGGGTCCCGAGACTCGGTCTAAAACGCATCTTAAAATGGTTAGTTGCAGATCTGCATAATCCTCATTTACACTATTCCCCGGGGAGAATAAAATCTCCTCAATAATAGTTAACTCGATGATCCGATATGGCGATGGTGACTAAACGTGGATGAGCGCGCAATTAAGCCATTTGAAAAATGAGAACTTACCGCGTCTAGGATAAATTGACTCGGCTACCTAATCAAGGTCAAACTAATGTCTGGATGCTACTAGTTTTTTTCTGTGTAGACAAGCCTCCATAAACGTAGGCAATAAAATGTGAGCAAGTTGTACCAAGAAGCTAAAACTGACAGTTACAGGTAATCCTGATCAAACGATTGAAGATTACAACTTTGGACTAAACTTCACAGTGAAGTATTGGAGAAGTGGGTAAGGAGCGGTTGTGGAAAAACCAATACCACTTCCAATCGACATCCTGACAGAAAATACATAGCAATCAAAATTGATGGGTGGTGCCAACTTTTGAGATTCCTGAATTTCAGAAACATAGGCGTACACCACGGCTACGTTCACATCTTGAATTAAACGGATGAAGATGTGTACTTGGCACCATCTAACAGGTGTTCGGTACCACATTTTAATGAAACTCGGTGAAGGTCTCCACATGGCAAGAATTGATAAACTTTCTGCCGCTACAACAATACGACTTGGAACTAAAACACATCATCCACCTTCGAAGGCTAATTTGCCGAATGAACCACAGTCAAGCAAATGGGAGAGACAAAAGAAAACTACCACAGGGGATAAAGATGACCTATTTGATTAAATAGACGATCTTCCGCTCCAATCTGCAAACAAGCAATCATGAACTGAATGAATGATGAGCGATCATATCAATGAGAGGAAGGAGGTTGAGGATGGAATTCCACGCCCTAAATAAATCCCTTTGTCGCACTAAAAGCCCACCGAAAGAGAACCATCACAGACAACACTATAAATTTAGGCGACGCCCAGCACCGTGCATAGCTCGCGCCATTCCATATCCACTCGTAATATCAGACACAAAGGTGGTTAACGAGGTACGCCTATCTGCGGCAAACTCTTGCCTGTAGCTAGAAAAACAGATGATTCGCATACTTGACGTCCCGACTTTTTTCATAGGAACCGACACGTTAGACATGCGTAACACATTCAACTAGAGGAGAGTGCAACAGACTAGATTGCGGTGGTCGATTCCGCCTTGGGGCATCGATGACGAACGTACCAAAATGGACTGCGAACCGCTTGAATGAGGGACTAAGCCTCTCCGCGCTATTGAAAAGGGCCAACGTAAAAAGAAATGACAGCACCAGCACAAGAGAAAAACAAGGAGTGGGCAATTTACATATTCTTCTTTTTCTTTGTAAAAATGTAGTATATTAGGTTTATTTCCATCGTCATCATCAACATCAACCCTACCAACAATATTATATCGTATCGTTATCAGGAGAGCGAGGGAAGGGAAACGGCCGTTTTTTTTTCTAAAATAGTTGACAGGATCGAGAGAATAGAGAGCGAAAGAGTTGAACGTGTGAGCGGGAGACGAGTGATAGTGTGGTCGGGAAGACAGCATGTATTCATAGAGCTGGGTGTGCGATTCGTATAGATTGAGGAACTAGAAAATAAATGCCCCACACGAAGGTACGCAAAGACGAGGGTGACGAGATTCCTGAGACGGTAAAGACTGGCACGGAGAAGGAAAAGGGTGATAGAGGTGGCAGGCAAGAGAGGGCGGTCACTTCGCACATCCGCACCTCTAAATGACCGATGCGGAGGAGGTGTGCGGTTGGTGTTGTTGCTGCGGTGGCTGGGGCGGGGGAGGAGCAGGGGGCATAAAAAAGCTTTGGTCTTGCGGCTGTGGCTGTGGTTGGGACGACTGGTAGTCAGACGACGTGACGGAGTGGGGTGTCGGAGGGAAGTATTGTGCAGGCGTAGCAGCAGTAACAGGGGCAGGATAGGATGCGGAAGGAAGGTCTTCCCTACCCCCGCTTCCGGGACGCCAGGGGGGCGGCGGTGGAGGAAGAGGAGTGTAACCGTTGGGATCCCGCTTCAAATGCGGTGGTGGAAAGCTCGCAGCAAAACCATAGGCTGACGACGCAGAGGGGGTGAGAGGCGCGGGTTGCGGTTGAGGTGGTGCGATTGGAGTTCGCCCACCGCTGCCACGTTTCGTTAGGAGCATCTCAGTAAGGAGGCTCTCATTAGGGATGCAACTGGCATAGTAGCGCGCCACGAGAAAACTCTCCAGTTGAAAGGCCACGTGTTTTACCTCAGTGAGGTGCGACAGAAGCCGACCCAGCCGTTCCGAGGCCGCGATTGTAGCCAAAGTGGAGGCGGCATGGGTGGGGAAGGTAGGAAAGGTGGGAGGTGGAAGAGGTCTCTGCTTGATAGCACGTCGGGCTGCTCGCAGAAGAAAGTGGCACAGATCTGCTTGCACCTCCCTCACGTATTCCAGACTTGAGGTCAGATTGACGTCTACAATCGATCCGTAAAGCACCCTGATTTAACACAACTGCACACATAGTTCAGTCATTTAAGATGTCAGTTACCTAAGTGAAACAACAATAGGACGGAATTTGAGTGTGAAAAAGATAAGGGAGGATTTAGAAAAGTGTAAGAAGAGCGGGCGCGTGCGAATGCGTACGCAGACGACCCGAGAGCGACACCACCCGCATGACGGAGAAGACGGTACAAGGGCACACACACGCAATGTGACCTCACCAGGTCATTCACACCACGGCCGGAGGCGCAGATTTCTACGACTGACGAAAAATTCCCTCTCTCAGCTCCCAATCTCACTCGCCACGACTTGCTATCACTTACACCTTTTTCACGAGCACTTTATGGAACAATTAATATCCTAGGGCAGGAAATTCCTGATAGCACGCCGATGTTAATTTCAATGCCATGTGGGTGGAATTGATGGTTTTTTTCGCTTCCTCTTTCCCCACGCTTAAGTGTAAAGGCTTACCAAATCACATACATACACACTTGCCAAAGGCAGTAACAGGTAGTAACAAGGACGGTTGAACTTTAAATTGGCGTGCGAACCCTCCCACTGCCCTTGAAATAGGTCTCCTGGTTGTTTATTGGGTTCATGTACCAAGTCGACCTAAATGCAGAGGTGGTCGCTTGACTGAGATGCACCAAGTAGTGGTGAAAGCTGACCCTACTCCTCCTAATGGCTGCCCTGAATGCTGGGCTCATTCGCCTACATCTACTCGCCCACGCACCAACGTCAGCATCACGACTGTGCACCATCACTTACTGACGCAGGCGCACAGGTTTATATCTAGCGTGCTGAGCACATAAAAAGTTGATTTGGAGACTTTTTATGGGCTCTAAGCTACAGAGTGGTGCGCATTAGACCCGACTTGCTATTTTCAACAAACGCTCAGACTGGGTGATTAACCGAGTAAACAACGTGGGACCTGATAGTATACCTGCACTCTAAGCTCAGTAAAAAAATCGAGGGGAGGCTTTAAAGGGCAACAAATTATCGCGCCAGTTGCTTCAGAAACGAAAAAAGCTCAATAAAACAGTGGAATTAGGAAAGGATAACTTTGCGATCCAAATTTGAGTAGAGAATCACAGCCACATCCATAATTTGCATCAACCCAGCTCGCACAGGTTAAAACCCACTAGTATAGGTAAAAAGCAGAGACCTATGTCACCACGCCCTACACAAAACGACATAAGAGGGGAGCTGTTCGCGCGGGCGGACGATGTGGACAGTTGTATATCCGCAAGCATGCACAGGTGCAAACACCTTATTGAAATCACGCGGTGTGTAGGTAGATGAGCATTGATGTGATAGGACAAATGGGAGTTGAGCCACACTTCAACTCGACTGGTATTACCTCTTGTAAAGAATCCACAAAACACATCGCTGTCTAGACCGCTAATGAAAGTACCCTGGAGGAGGGCCACCACCCTATGCTAGGAGGATGACTCAGGGAAGTGCATCGTTTTGTCCTTGTCCTAAGTGCCAGCCCTCCTCATTTAAAATCGCCATAATTACAGCACTCCAGTAACTAAATACCACTATCGTTAAGCCAGATAACAGTTCGAACAAACGGGATGCTCCAGAGACAAACGCCATCTCCGTAAATGCTAAGACGCAAATAATAACGCAACTTTTTATTTCCAGCGCCTTCATTGACTCAACACCACATGCTGTCACCTAATCACAAACGTGGGAGCAGTTAGCGAGTCCCGTGGTTCCACGCCTTCTAAAAGTAGCCATACCACTTCCCACGTGCTTGTGGTATTCTATTAATCACATAAAGTCAGCTTCATTTGCGACAGCATTACCATCGAGAGAAATGCCAGATGCTCACTGATTCACCACAAATCTGGATCCTAACATTTGCTTATCAAGGTACGGGAGGTCAAAAACAAAAGTTACCCAAACCTGATGTGGTGAAATCGATGTTGTGGTTAACTTTGAAGTAATAAGTGGAGTCTAATAACGCGAACGACCGGGCTAGTAGTAATAGCCTACCGGACGGAATGCACGCCTCTGCGCCGTTATGGCAATTTACTACACTTAACCGTGACGTCAAAAATCTCCCATCTCAAGAAAACAAACTGACTGCGAACGTCAGGATAGGAGAGCGTCCCTAAAACAACATGTAGAACTATAACTTGTTTATGTGGTATCTTTTACCGTCCTTATTTGCTCAGCTGAAGAAGTGGTGATTCCTTGTTCCAGAGGACGTCCCTTAATCGTAAGGCGCGGAATGTGATGGTATGCTTTCCAAAATCAACGGAACGGTCCTGGCATTCACACGTAGACGCTTCGCGGTAGTGTTAAGCGCAAAAAGGCGGTTACATGCTACCAATAGCCCGGCACGCACATGCATCAACTGACATGAATGGAGAGGCGCAGTCAGTCTGCGCACATACAACCAGGAGTGGAAGGTGAAGGAAGGAGGGAAGGAACAAACACAAGTGAGCAGAGCTGTAGAGTAATCTCCCTTGTGTCGCATTACTGATGCTGGTGTTTCTATTTTTGTGACTCCTATTGTGTATTTAAACCCTGGCACACAGAGTGAATACGGGTGAAAGTTGGTCAAGCTCACTGTCTTGCTTGTCCTGCTTTCACAAAGAAAGAGAGTTTCCCAAACCGAGCACAATGAAGGCAATCTTAACGAGTTCGGAAACAGCCTCACATCTATGTGATGCCCTGATTTTCTCACCCGAGCCCGCAAGTCACGCATACTTTGTACAAATAGTTGAGATGAAAAGAATTAGACCGTAAAAGTAAAACTTAACAATTGGTGTTAAATTGGAAACAGAAACGTCTGAGCTGTGGTGGACGATTTCATCGAGACCCCGGCAACGAACATGTCAGATCATTTTTATGGATTTTTAACTAGGAAAAGTGACTAACCATGCTTATAGGGATTGAAGATAACTAAAAACTTGAGGCAGGTGAACTCGTGACTGGAGAGACTGAGAGCATTGAAGCGGGCAATTAGGTCGCGAATCCGCTGATTTTCGTCATCGGGAGGGAGAAGGTATTCCATTAACTCCTTTACCAGATAATGGAGGTCCCGATTCGACGGCTCTCGTGGACTGCCTGCGCCCGCCTTCATCATGTCGGACTGGTGCAAACAAAGGCACATAATTGAATGTAACAGAAGTTGGAAATAAACCTCGCTTATGAGAGAAGATAAACAGAAAATTTACCCGATCTTCCGTTCGAAGGTTGAGAATTACGCACTGCAAGAACTCGATCACAATGACCTCACTCCAACTACTATACAGAAGCTGCATTTTGTCCTCAACCTAAAAAGAAAGATAAAACTTCAACTCGGACG
Organism: Echinococcus granulosus; assembly: GCF_000524195.1. Taxonomy (NCBI): domain Eukaryota; kingdom Metazoa; phylum Platyhelminthes; class Cestoda; order Cyclophyllidea; family Taeniidae; genus Echinococcus; species Echinococcus granulosus. Next base: position 423,095 of record NW_020170421.1, on the reverse strand, counting down.
AGAGGACGCTGAGAAATTGAGTGTCCTAGTTTCACAATTGCAAGGCCCAAAACGCGAATACCGATATTTTTAGATGGATGTCTAAATGTCGTTCACAGCTTAAGTTTATTTTCGTGATAGTATCCACGCACATCTCACAATAGATGAAAACCGACTTTGCTAATCTGGAGGCATTGCGAAAAGGTAGTTTTTTAAATGCAGTTTTCTGAAAACAAACAGTAACACCAAAGATTCACGAAGCCTCTTGTTTCATCCATAGCAGTGAAATAACAAGAACAAAGGATACGGTGAAGGAAAAGCAAAACACAGTGAAAATGGGTGATTAGAATTGCAAATGCGAACAATTGGTTGAAATATGGATCACAGCAACTGCATGTATGCATGCATGGCGAAGAGAATTTCCTTAAGTTAGTAATTTCAATGCGCATTGTTGCCGAAACATTCAGCAAATGTCATTTCTTCGTGCAAATCGGCAAAGGTGACGGCGGACATAGGTGAACCCGCCCAACTATGCGTAGGCATTTATTTATGTAGGCGCATACGATGTTTGTCCATGGCAAGATAACATGAGTGGGGGAACCAGGTATAGCCACATTCCAACCGGATAAACGGATATTGAAAAGAGCAAAACCACAGTCTCAGATGCAGGAAAGAGGGACATAATATCATCGAAATGTAACAATCTGACACGTCTGGATGTTCATTAAAATATGCGAAGTTTGTTCTGACATTTCAGTGCCGCGCCTAAGTTCCTCACCGGTTTTTCTTGAAGGCTTCTGAATCTCATAACTGTAGCTTGAGTGGATAGAATTTCAATATTTGACGTCTGAACCACACAACAGTAACTCGATATCAGAAGACGATGGCACCAAAAAGTGGGAGCCCAATGCATCTAAAGAGTTGACTAAAATTGGCATTTAAGCCAATGCTTTACATTTGTCTCGTCAACTTAATTTGTTGGCAAGTAAATGCCACCCAAATGAGGGTACATGAAAAGCGTAAACGCGATTCATTAGATGAAACCGGTCATACAGCGTCTTCTACCAGCCAGCATCTAACCGAACGGTGGTAACATAACGCTTCCAGACGTTAGGTGGAGCAAATGGAAGGCGAGCATCCCATCCCAGCTAGCAATTCACGCCTGAGCCACACGACAAAGCAAAGTCAACTTCGTCTCTACTTCCCACCACCCATCACTTTTCGAACAGACGTCGATAGCATCAAAATATGGAAATGCTCCACGACATTTAAATTCCCATTGGAATAGCACAGTTTGGCTAGTGGTGCACGCCTGAAGTTCATCTTTCAATAAAAAGACACGAACAGGGTCAGGCGACGGCCGAAAGAGGGGGAATTACGTGGCCTAGTGGTCCGCCGCACATTAATAACCACCCGAGCTGTAGCGCTGTGCAGCACCACCGGTGGCGGCAGCGCTGGCAGTGCTTGCAGCAGAATGCTCTGACGTCAACTCTAAAAGGAAGCTCAGGTGTGTACACACATACAAGCTAACATGCGTGCGCGTTTGTGAGCGAGCGAGGATAGTCATAAAATAGAGGTAGGATGAATACAGAAGATGAAGAAGAGAAAGACGAAATGGACTCAAGCAGATGCCTGGTCGGATTCTTCAGCAGGGCTATGAAACCCATCGCTATCCACAAGCATGTCCACGCATAAAGGCTTGGATACAAAGTATCCTTTTCAATAGCTTTGGGTAGGGCACAGTGTCACCTGATTAGATAGCTTCATAGCTTCAAACAGCAAAAGTGAAAGAAGGGGCGGTTTCACTGGTTTTCGAATAGTTAAGCAGCGTTTTCAGGCAAGCATAGTGCTGAAATCACTCTCAGGGGACTCAATTTAAGGTTCAAAGGAAATATGAATCGAGAAATAGAAACATAGCCGAATGGGACATCATTCTCCAAATCACTTTATACTAAAAAAGAAAATCAACCCAGGGAAAAAATATGAAAAGTAGTGATTTAGGTAGCTTTACAATAAATGAACGGGCAACAAGAGTTTCGAATTTAGTCTCACGTAGGGATAGAAAATGTCATTACTGCAGAACTCAAATAGAAGAAAGCGTAATGTAGCTGCGCTGTGAAAAGGGTCGAATGATTTCATCTTCCTCCCCTTGCCATTATCAGGATGTAGAAAAAAATGGACAATAAAAACGCCCAGCGTTATGCCCTCCATTTCAGCACTTTAAGGCCACACCCTGGGCCCATAGGTGTGACGAATGACAATTTCGAAGGGCAAGCACACAACACGTACACAAGCATAGATGTGGAGAGGCGGCCAATTTTGGCCTAGCCCATTCTACCCAAGTCACAAAATTGGCAACAATACAGTCTTCCAACAAATCCGTCAAACAATGCGAAGCATCTGCATCGAAACAGATAGGCAGAGGATGCGAAAACGTCTGACAGTAGAAATTTGCGACTTAAAGAGAGGATCCATAGGGTGGGTGACTGAATTGGAACGTACGGCCAGGCACAAGCGCATCCACACACGATAACTCATGGGCGGAGCGCGGGCGCGCTAAGGTATGCGGTTTATGGTTATGGGCACAATCATAGGGCAGCAAGATGTAGGGGTGGAGGGGAGAATTAGTGGCGCTTGCGCGCACACACAACCGTGGGATGTATTTTTGCCGCCAGAAAGTGCACCCAAGTGGCCAGTACACGAAATGCCTCATGTTCGATTTATGTTCCCCATTTGCATTTCCCGTTTTGTACGTATAACCCACACGCGCGTATGGGTAGAGTCCATCAATTTGAAAGCACCTTGATAATCCCAACTTAGTCAAAAAAAGCGCGAGGTATATGAGCGCAATCATTGCAAATCATACTCACTCGAATTACGCGAAAAATCTCTGTCCGGTTAACCCAATCGACCATGTGGAAGAGGCAGTCCTCGAGCATACTTGAGAGCTTGCAGAGAATGTTATCGAGGGGACTGTCGGGTGTTGCTGCGGCCAAACCGAGACCATCCGGCCCACCTCCATTGTCGGGTGACATGAAACCACCTTCCACGGGATTAAGGTCCATCTCGCCCTGTGTGTTTGCTCGAATCAGATATTCCTTCAATTTCTATTGAGAAAATAGCAGAATGACAAGGTTTGCGCTCTAATAGTGTTATTCGCTAATCCTTACGACGTGAGAACTTTGAAGGCTGATGAAGATTGAAACGGTCAAGGAAGGGCACCTCGACGTAGAAACTAGGCTTAAGTAGCGCGCCCGTACCAGTCAAGCAAATGCTGGACAAAACAGACTAAAATGGGATTGCGCAAGGAAACTACATACCATCTCAGCACCGCCTCACATCAAAACTAGGAATAAATGTGGAGAAAAACATGAGTTCCTTTTTGTAAACTCACAGGGTAAAATTGTTTGGCCAAGGCAATCAACTTCTCCGAATGGGCATTCGAAGCTGAGAAGAGTTGGGCAAAGTTGATCCCCTCAAATGGTACACTGCTGGTGGCGGCAGATGAAGCTGCGGTCTTGATACCATTGCTGAATCTCAGCTCACCAGCGCCCTCAGCCATGGAGGCCTCGTCGTCCGAGGAGAGTTCGCCCTCCAATTCGGCAATTTCTTCCAATGTCTCCTCTAAATTCTCAGGCTCAGCTGCCATACTGCTATCAACCGTGTAGAAGCCCCCCGCGTCGACCTGGTCGAATCGTCCACTACTCTTTAGCGGTTGTGGCTGCGAAGGTGTGGGTCGATAGTAGTCGGCGAGACGAAATGTCGGCGATTTGCGAGAAGACCACAGCACTCCTCCTGACTGACTTGTGCTCGAGGCTGAGGTATTTTGCGGGTAGTACTGGAAAATCCATATTTAGAATGTGGGATCTGTCATTCCAAAAGGCAGAGGTTAACCCTTCTATTAGTCGAAGTAAACACGTACTTGAAGCTCCTCTGCCGAGGGGATAGGCGTCTGGCCTCCACTGCCAGAACCGGAGGCGCCCAGGAGTGCAGTATTAGGCGGTGGTTCGCTGGTGGTTAAGGCGAGATAGGCACCGTTATCAAGCGGAGGCACGGTCTCCTTTTTTGGAGCTGGGCCCTCGTAGAGCCCAGGGATGGAGGCAGAAGAGGTGGAGGAGCAAGGTGTGTAGGGAGCATGATGACTGGAGCTGGGCGTCGCTGCTGCCGGCATGAACGGGCGCAGAGGTCCATTCGGAGGTGCTGCAGCGACGGCAATGGTGGTGGAAGAGGAAGAGGCAGATTTAGGTGTACTCCAATTTTCCGATTTCGGTACAGCCTGAGGATTGATAGAACTGGAAAAAAGAAAATAAACAACATTAATAGAAGGGGGGGGGGGTTTAAACTAAAGCAACTGAAGACAAGAGCCATGATTGGAAGAAGGAGTGAAAAAGCCAGCTATTTTTGTTAAAAACCGAAAAGACAACCGGGGATGGGAATAACCTACAGTCCGAGATCAAGAGGAAGCGACATTTTAGCGGGAGGAAGGAGACACTCAAGCCGCATTTTTTGAGGGCGGCAAGGCGGGTGCCAACAATAGAGGCATATCAAATATGCCACTCACGCATCCACCCATCCGCCCACCCACATTGCCTACATCAACTAGAGAGGGAGCGAGCGATAGAGGCAGCAGCTGCCAATTGGCTAAGCCGCGCAATCACCAATCGCCGGATGAAAAAAGCAGTTGGCGTACCCAAATAGTGCGTGCTTGAAATTTGATTGGCATTAGAAACCAACTCGTGCCCAAAACACACAACAAAGATATGCGCAGGGACCGTGGAACATCAAAAGAGAGCATAATGGTGCCATTGCCGCTCCCGGATGGAGAAAAAACATAGAACTCACTCAAGGCCACAGAGGTTTGAGGATGTGGGGGGGTTCCAGTAAGCCCTTTGGGAAGTCGGAGCATCTTGGTTGGGGCAGGGAGTGGTGGCGGTAGAGGTTGCAGGGTCAAGGGGAGAGGTCTGTTCGCTAGGATATTTCTCCACCACCTCCACTCTTTCCGCCTCCCCGTCAGCACCGACCTCGCTGCTACCCTCATGATCGGGTGAGGAGGGAGGGGGTGATGAAGTCGATTTGCTCCGCCGCAGTCTACCGCCGCGCATTCGGTCTTCGCGGACGGCTGGCGGTAGAGAAGTAAACTTTTATCAAAAGGAATGTCTGGACCACTGATTTTGCGCAAAATCCTAGATATGTAGTTTCCTGAATTACAATGATGCGTCAGAGAATTGAAAACGCAACTAGTCGAGGCCACCAAGGGTGATATTCCAAGGGGAGTAGCAAAGGGGATAAGATGGAGGCGTAGTTCACGCAAGCACGCATGTACGCAAATGACCATGAGGAAAATGGGCGAATCATAGCTTGCCGATAATTCAAACAACGACATCCACTTTACCAAAAATGGAACAAAAATATCCCTAGCGCCAAGCTTGGAAGTCACAAATGTTGTTTGTTTAAAAGCTGACAATCAGCACCAAAAATAAAGCCACAAAATTCATGTGCAGAGAACAATCTAAGTAAACGACCTTTTGGTCGCAAAACGCAAAGAAAGATTTTCTGAGCCAAAATTTTGACAGTCCTAGCAAAAAAGCATACCCTCTATTCGCATACCAGCTGAAAGACACTTTTTGAAACGGCAATAAGCGCAGCGCTTCCTATGGACACGGTCAATGATACAGACGCCGGCTTCTGTGCACTGGTAGGCCTTTTTGTTTTGAACAGTTCGCTTGAAAAATCCTTTGCACGATTCGCAGGTTTGCAGGCCGTAGTGGTAGCCAGATACTTTGTCGCCACAAACGGGGCAGGCTAAAATCCAAGATGCATCTGATTTCGCATTGTCAGGACTAGAATGCACTAGGAACAAGAAAACTAATAAACAAATAAACCAACATTCATAAAGCCAACGAATTTCCCTGGCAAAAAGTACATCCTCAAGAAGCATAAATTCATTTAAAGTAGATAGCGTCGACCAGGAGTCAAGAGGTAACGCAGCTTACAGGGAGAACTGTGGTCAGCACTTGAACAAGTAATTGACGAAACCAATCCCTTTCTTTCAGAAGAATTCCAATGTTCTTGATCTAAGTCAAAAGCTTCCGGGGAAAGGGGAGAGTGGGACATTACTCAAATCCCATCGAGGGAGAGCTATAAGTGACAAAAAATATTACCTAAAGAAGAAATACGCCTATCGTAATAGTTCCCGCATAAATAAATACAAAATTCACCTGAAATAAAGCAAAACAATGTCCAGGTTTAGAGAAATTAAGAGCAAACCAGCTAGAGGAACAGGAGGTTTATCAAGCCTATCTCCAAAATTGAACGAAAAAAATCACCCACTATCATATGGACAGCGGAAAACAGATAAGAAATCAGGAAGCAATACAATCTTCACTACACCTCAGACGCACCTCATATCAAGAGTCTGCCGGGAATGACCATGGGAGGCTCTTGACCAACAATTTCTAACTAACTTGACCAATCATATTAGTGGGTAATTGTACAAATAATTTACAAAAAAAACCACTAGGTTACTTTAAAAGAAGGCATTTAACAAACAAGAACACATTTAGGCAACAAAATGCGAATGCGTATCCGGCATGATTATTGTTTAGTTTGGTCTGGCCCCATATCTGCCATAATAATCAAAAAACACGTCTATAATGTCGATGTTTTGAGAGTGAGTTTGGTTGGATTTGTAGTACCCTTTAATCGACTTAATTACGTGCCTTTTTATACACAACAAAAGTCCAGCAAACAGAGTGTAGGAATGCACCGGTTAGTAAAAGGGGTTTTGAATAGATAACTAATGCTTATAGCTCATCCCTTACAAAGCTGAAAAATATCTCTGATCATTTGAATTTCGGTTGCTTTTAATCCGGTTACCAATCACAGAGCGTTACTCGCGCGACACAATTGCAGCCCTTGAGTAGTGCATCTTTGATCACAAAAATTTCAGCACTTCTCTTCTGTATTTTAGCCTTCATACCCTCGGACTGATCATCTTAGTTAAAGAAAACATCTTCTTTTGCACAGGTTTTGTAAAAATGTTCTCAAAACAGGAGTCATTCGCGAAGGGCATTTCATTTTCCCCTCAGAGTTTAATGGCATCTGCTCAGCCACGGGGTCTATAAAGACCGACTGCTTTCCATCTAGAAGGTCTATACAGATAAATATACGCCAACTGGTTTCAGAAATCACCACAAGTACGAGCTTTACCTGTAATCATTAGCGGCCAATTATAAAGGGGCAGAAATATGCGAATATTCAGTAGTACAGCAGCCCTAAGTAAACTTGAATGGATAGGTAGCTTCATTAACTGCGCAGGGCACGGATTTTAAGTGCTTTAAATATGTGGGTCAAAGTTAGTTTTACAGGTGATCGTAGGGAAAGCCACTACAGCTCATTTCATTTCATAATTGTAATATGTTGGTTGTTCAACCCTCAGTTTTGATAAAAGCCTCCTTTGTTTTGGCTATTGTGCCTTTGCCGGTTTGGCTGGCCTATGGGCCATGCCGATAGCCCTTACCCCTACTGTATGCTGGAACTAAGTAATCTGCCCAAGTATCATATATTCTATTGTCTTCAGGGAGGACATGGTGCGCTATACGTGTAGCATTTTGCCTATCATTTTTGTAAGGCGTTTTGAATCACTTTTCACCTGCTTAGCACTATTATTAAGGTAAAAAGGAGCATAATTTGAGTACAATTTGCCTTTACAAACGGGTGCTCCTTTTGATAATCAGGAAACGATTTGCACACTGGGCTACACATGGGGAGGTTCAATGTAATTTGTTGTAAAAATTGGCATGAGATGTACGAAAGTATTGTATCAAATAATGGTTACATAGTAAAGTTCATCCCTTTTCTTTCTGGAGATACCTATGTAAGTTATGCGTCTTGGGCTTTCCAAATGCACACCGTTTTTAAGTACGACTAAAACGAGGCCAAGAATAGCAAGAACTCAAATTCTTCGGTAGGGTTAATTTTGACTTATCATTAAATCACTATAACCAATCACGGAATGACCGGTTATTACAGTTAGCCTTGCATTCTGCACTGCTCGTCTGTACGATCATGTCGCAGTTTTACCATGTGACAACGCAGCGTTCGACTTCCGTTACAAAAGCTCTTACAGGTATAGTTACGATGTAAGAAGATAAAACCTACTGTTCTCATTGCTGCGTCATGTTGTCCATCTCAGTGACTTGCAGATGTGTTAGGGCTCTTTCAATTTTTCTTTTATTACAACTATTTAGTAAAACGGGTTGATAGGTCCATGACGTATCTTAAGGAATATGAGTATGCAAACTTTTTTTTGATGGTTTTAGGAAATTTTACAAGTCCTAATGACCTGAATCTCCTTATCATCAAAAATTCTTACCTGGAACTTTATGATGTTACAAGCGAGGGTCTGAAGCTGATACATGACGTGCCACTAAATGCCAGCGTTCTCACTGCTCTGTTTTTTCGTCAGAAACTTTGGAGGCGCGATTTCTTATTCATACTCACTCACAAAGCTGACATAGCCATCATAGAATGCATACGTAAGAACGACTCAATCGAATTTGTTACAATCATGTCGGCGAGCATTGCTGTATGTCTTCACAAATGAATGAGCTAATTTTCTGTAATATAGGATAGTGCTGCACGTATGTTAGATCAAGGCTTCGATGCGTTGGTGGACCCTGGCGCTACATACATTGTAATCAGGATGTACTATGGGATGCTGAAGCTTATTCCAATTGCAAATCTTTCTGGGCCTCGCGACCCTTTAAACAAAGTCGATCAACAAGCAATGTCCATAAGCGTTAGGTGGGTTGTGTGTTACTTTGGTTACCTTGCTAATTAGAATTGAGGAGACACAAATTGTGGATATGGTCTTCTTACACGGTTATGCAACACCCACTTTTGCGTTGATCTATGAGGATGATATGGTCGCCTCCATAAAGATGTACGATATCTTTGGCAAAGACCCAATCCTGCGCTCCGTGCCTGTAAATGTTGATTCCATCGAAACCAGCTCAAAAATCCTCATCCCTGTTCCTGCCCCTTATAATGGTTTTATCTTAGTAGGCGACAGTATTATTTGTTATCACACCCGTGAGACCTTTCACATCTCTCAGTACATACCTCAAGCCCAGGTACGAATTGATGCTTTTTTTATTAACGCTCAGAGATAAATTGTTTTTTTAAGGTTACGTTTTTATGATCTTTTTAATACTTTAGAACAGCCGTATAGTCTGTTATGCCAAGGTGGATTCAAGACGCTACCTTCTGGGAGATATAGCTGGCCGTCTTTACATGGTCCACCTCTTGCCGCAGGATGAGAAAACTATCCGACCGATACCGTCGACATCGCGTGACATGACTCACGCCAGTCCACGCATCGGCTCCATACGCATTGAGCTTCTTGGTAGATCGACAATAACCTAATCTCATGCTTAAAATTACCTTTAATGCAAAGCATTGCCTGAAGACTGTCATCTCACAGATTAATGTTTCGTTGTTATTACATCGCGGTGAGTTAGACATGCTAACCGGTAGTAATGTAGTGAAGAACCTCTCCAAGATTTCTGGCTAAGGTTTGGCATTAACTCAAGAATGAGCTTTTGCAGAGACTATTCCCTTACTGCTTATTTTCCAGGGGAGACGGCTATCCCAGAGTCTATCGTTTACCTGGACAACGGTGTGGTTTTCATCGGCTCCTACTTGGGTGATTCGCAGTTGATTCAACTGAATCCAGAAATCGATCCCGACAAAAACAGCTACATTACAATTCTTGAAGAGTTCACAAACATCGGTCCCATTGTCGATATGGTCTTCTTTGAGAACGACGGGCAGAGCCAACTTATCACCTGTTCCGGCTGCTACAAGGAGGGCAGCCTGCGTGTCATTAGAAATGGCATTGGCATTCAGGAGCGTGCTACTATTGACAGGGTGGATATCAAAGGTTTGCTGCTCACTCCACGTCAATTTTTTTACAAATTGAAGTCTAGTTCAATAATATTAAAGCATGAATTTTCTTCGCCAGGTGTTTGGTGTTTTCAACTCAAATCAGATACTTATGATGACTCCATCATCGTGTCACTAATCAATCGATCTCAGTAAGTCTTTCTTTACTACAGTAACATCAATAGCACCCAGTGCATTTATTTTTCATGCGGTTTTTATTGGGGTTTGGTTGAGTTATATACCATCAAATGTTGAAAATCCATCAAACGTAACGTAATTGAAAACACAACTGCAGTCGATTGCGTTAACTTTGCTGTGCTTCATTAGGAAAGAATGTTAGACAATTTACTACCTGTTTCTGTGACTTGGGGAAGTGGAATTCAGTAATCTAGAGTGGAATATTTAAGAATAATTTAAAGTATTATTAACATTGCGCTTGTAATTTTGACCTCAGTCACTGTTAGTGGGATTGTTTTTCTTACAGACTGGCGTGTATAGCAGAGGATTGCTTAGCATCTCTCACGTTGGAGGGTTTTATTCTAGCAGAACAAACCCTTCACTGTGATGTGGTCTACCCGAGTGGTTACAAACAGAATCCCAGGTCTCTTCTTCTGCAGGCGACCACGTATGGTCTGCGACTCATCGGTATACAGGGCCTCATGGGTAGGGGATGCCTGGCTAAGTGGCGTTCACCGACTGATAGATCTGTTTCCTCTCTTGCCTCGCATGGTGACTACGTTGTGGTAGCCAGTGGGTCAGATCTCTTTGCCCTACGCATAACGGGAACGCCAGAGGCTCCGGAATTCACTCAAATTGGGTAAATCTACTTCTTGTCCAATAGGTGCTACCGACAGAAGCAGGAAGATTATTGTAAAGTGTGTTCTTTTAAAAGAACCGATATGGCTTACACATAAGCTACTCCGATGATATCATTTAAGGTTGTACTCTAACACAGGGTACTTGAAACGTGCATGAGCATGATTCACTCAAGGTTTATGATGTTGATAAGGCATCCACGAAATTCGTTATAAAATGTGTCAAGACAACGAGTGCCTCTCAAATTGACTTTGTCGGTGATCCCAAATCATTTCCATTTCGAAAACCAACGACGGAAACTCGTTTGCCAAGTTTTCTAATTTTTGATATCTAGTCCTAGCACTAGGTATCTAGCTTCCTTATGCAATAGAGTTTTATTTTAACCGTCTCTAATATTTCTGGCAGTTTTAAAAGTGCAATTTTATTCCAACATTGGTGGAAATCCGGATGGCTCAAAATTTCGCATTTTGAAACACTATCGAAATTTTTGGCCAGGAAGGATGTGGTTATTGACGCGTACAGCATATTATCGATAGTCTGAGAAGTTTCCTTCTGTTAGGGGATTTGGATCGGGCAGGTAAGCTAGTTGAAGGTAGCTGCAGCAGATCTGGATATCTCAACAAATGTTAAATGGACAAGGAGTGTTTTAAGTTTGTGTCCTTAATGACTGCCTCAGGTGATTCACTTCATTAAAATGTGCACTTGAGTTTGGTAAAAAGCTATTTATTTCTGATGGCCAAAATAGTTCAGTATAGTGGCTTTGTAAAGTACGAAATCTCAGTCCGAAATTGAATTTTCACCACAACACGATTCTTGTTTATTTGGTGAATCTGTTGGTGGTGTCTGCTACCTACTCAACCGAATCTCCTGTCTACTATCACCTAGTGAACTAAGTGGTGAAGGAGCTTAGGTTTAACTAAACACCTGATATTTGTCGAATCGCTTTAAGGCAAATATTCGCTCTACTACACAAGTACCGCTAGATTGAAATGACGACCTCTACACTTCTCTGCTGCTGGTTGCATAAATTGTGCTGATTGGATCAAGTACGTACTTCTCTCTTCCGATCTACGGCAGGGCAGGAGCCAGGAGTCACCTCTGAAGAAGTTACAAGAAATAATAGTCACAAGGTAGTTTTACTACGAAATGGGGGCTGAGATACTGATGATATAGATGCGATGGCCCCAGCATGTAGATTAGATCATAGGTGACCGAAGACTTGCATGGTCAAATAGCTTAGCTGGAAGCGGTCCTAATAAACCTTATCACTTTTAGCAATGCAGCTCTCCCACACGAAGTTGCATGCGTTGACCTCACACCCTTCGACAGATCGGTTGCGGCAAAAGCAGCCATTTACTCCTCGGCTTTTCAGTCACCCGTGAGCAGCGTCAAGCCCTCTGTCAGGATCGGTAATAATGAGGAAGAGGCGATGGATTCCTCCAACTCTGGGGATCCTCTCGATGACTTAGAGCCAGAGTACGTGGTCGTGGGAATGTGGATGGGCCATGGGGTTGCGCTTCTCAAGCTCCCCTCCCTAGAAGTAGTCTGCATAGAGCCTCTGCCCACAATGACTCCCACCTCAGGCATTGCAATCCTACCCCGCTCCATCACCATTGCACAGTTTGAAGGACTCACCTATCTCTTTACCGTCACTGGGGATGGATCGTTGTACTACTACAACCTTGACTGCTCCACAGGTTGGTAGTCTTTCAATCGAAATATGCTTTTTTGTTTAAATAAACATGCCGGGTCATCATCCCGTACGGTGAACTTATCCTGCTATGAGGTCGATGACACGTAAGTATAGGTTGTAAATCAAGTCAAAAGGTTATAAACCTTACAAATCACAGCATTAATATGGGTGTATTGCGTCCTCGACGCTTGCTTTATAGTGAATTTAAAGACAACAGATTTAATCATGGGAGTTCATTTCCAATTTAACGGCTTTGTTATTTTTAGGGCCCCGTCCTGAGATGGTTGATCAAATCAGACTCACTTTTGATATTAAAGTCCTAAAAAT
>NW_020170421.1:408523-410235 GCF_000524195.1 Echinococcus granulosus | reverse complement strand
AACGGCAGCTTTCTGTGTGTTGAGATAGAGGAGGTTGTCACGAGAAAGTGACTGCATTGACGGATCTGTCTGTGGCGAGGCTTTCCAGGTGCTCTTTGAATGCAGCGGTGGAATGTGTCAGAAAGGAAATGCGGCTTCTGATCATTAAGACCTTGCTACTTTTCTTGGTCAGCTTTGAAGTTCCGGTTTAACTTGAACACCTCATGAAGATAGTGACATCTGGTCTTCTGCGTGCTTATAATTTGGCATCGCAAAGTTCCACGTCCATTATTGACGCCCACTCCTATTTGTAGTTTAAAGGTTAACAAATGGCTTCCTTTCGTTTTTCGTAGAAAAAATTGTCATTCGTGAGGCGAAACGCCTGAGCGCGGGAACGGGCCCTCAAATGCGTCTTACGCAATGGCGCTCGCACGGCAAAAGGAATGTCTTTGTTTGCTCTAACCGTCCGTGCATCGTCTACTCGAACCGACATAAACTTGTTTTTTCCAACGTGAATATCAAGGAGGTCTCCTTCATGTCTCCACTAAACGGGTTTCACTACAAGGATTGGTAAATTGTGGCTTGCACCTGCCTTATCCCTTTTGAAGCATGGAAATGGGTTTTTGTGGCATTAGTTCTTTTTTACAAAGTGGCCGAATTCTGTTTGCTTTGCCACTATAGCATTTGTATGGTGACGCCATCAGGGCTAATGATAGGCTCCGTGGACAATCTGCAGAAGCTGCACGTGCGTCGTATCCCGTTGAACGAAACACCTCGCCGTCTGGCATTGCAGTCGGCGACAAATAGCCTCGGTGTGATCTCATGTCGTCGCGAGGTCTTTCAAGAAGGCACCGGATTTAAGCCCATCCGAACTTCCGCCTCCCTGTCCCCCAAGGTGCCCAGGTCCTACAGTTCCACACCCAAATCCCCCGCCTGTAAGTCGCTAGCGCATTTTTTCTGATTGGAAAAATATTAACTAATGTTTTTTGCTTTCAGCCTCGTCGAACCCGGAAAAGTGTACCGACATAGAGGCGTCCTCGCTGCTGATCTACAACCAGAGTACTATGGACCTTCAATTTGTCCACACCTTCCACTACAGTCAGGTTGTTGTGGAGACAGCTATGAGTATCGGTTCAGTGGATTTAGGTATAGATGCAGGCGTTCTCTACGCTGTGGGTACGGCTCTCATTGTCAAAGGAGAGCACGATCCCAAAAAGGGTCGGATTCATCTTCTCCGTTGGAATCCTGTAGCCTTGTCACTGGAGTCTGTTCTTACCTACGATGTCCCTGGTACTGTGTTTCGGGTTATCGAGTTCAATGGTCGTATACTTGCTGCCATTGGGAGTTCGGTAAGTTAATTAAGCAATCGACTGATCGTTTTGTGCGTTTGATGGGAGCAAAATGCTGCACTTCTGTAAGTTATGATAGGATCTTGCGACCCTTGTTTTTGTTTTTTTTGCCTAGGTACGGTTATTTGAATTTTGCGGGGACACTCTTCGTCAAGATTCGACCTTCAACGATAATATAATGTCCCTGTACTTGCGTACCAAGGGCGATTACGTCCTCATTGGTGATTTGATGCGCTCTCTATGTCTCCTACTCTACAAACCTAATAGAAGCAACTTCGAGGTGGTAAGCATCCCTGTCATTTTCTGCCCGCTTAAAAACACCCATTCTCTTCAGTCTCGCCGCAGGCAGGTTCGTCAACACGGTCAAATACGCTGAAAGCTGTC
>NW_020170421.1:386976-408423 GCF_000524195.1 Echinococcus granulosus | reverse complement strand
CTTTTTAGGACTTTAATATCAAAAGTCAATCTAACTTGATTAGCTCTGCAGTTGGTCTTACTGCATATTTTTGGTTACTACATAGATTGGAAGGCATCATTGCCCGCGGTATACCAGTGGAATAGAGATAATCGACGATGAACACTTTCTCTCGGGTGACGCGGACGGGAATATTCATGTGTTGGGACGAAATCTCCCAGGCAATACCGATGAACCCGTGGTTCCGTCACTTCGTGTCACAGAGGCCGCCACCAGTCCTACTCCTGTTACTGTCTCTGTTTCTACGCCCAAACCAATGGCTGACACGCCTGACGTTGCTGGCCCTTGTGACGCAGCTGACAATAGCTCTGCCAGCACAAGCACATCAGCGCCAGAAACAGCGCCGGCACAAGATTCGGAAGAGCAACCAGGAGTTTCACTACAAGCACCGACTCCACAATCTATTGATCTTCCACGATGCCCTTCAAGTGATGGAAAGGCTCTCGTGGATTGCGCCTACATGCATACTGGTGAATCTATCAACGTCTTCGTCAGAGGTAAATGCTCACTTTTTAATCGGAAAAAATAATGTTGGGTTCTCACTCTTTATTTTTTGCATTTCTACAGGCAACATGAACACTCTGGGCGTGGATAGGTGGTCAGCAATAGGCGAAACGCACACCATGTACGGCACGGCGCAGGGATGCTTGGGTCTCGTGGCGCATCTCTCACCCATTCTCTTCGCTTTCCTCAAGGAGGTGGAGTCGCGATTGTCCCGACTAATTGTACCTGTGGGTAATTTTTCACAGGAATCCTGGCGTTCCTGTAAGGATTGTCTGTGGACGGTTAGAGTGGCGCACAATATCATCGATGGAGAGCTGATTGAGAGCTTTCTTGATCTGAGTTTGGACGATAAGAATAAGGTCGTTCAGGGACTGAAAATTCCTGTAAGTGAGAAGGCTTCTAAAATGCCTCTTTATTTTTCCTGGGCCCCTAAACTTTGAAAATTTGTTCCAAAATAATATTATCCTGTGTTTCCTTTTAATGTTTTCGAATTCATGAGGATGCACTAAATTTAGGCTGAAAGTGGTAGGATTTTTCGTGGAAATGCAGTGGACAATTTGAAACCGCATCTTTACCTGTAAGATAAATCCTGTTTTTATTTTTAATGAAACTGTAGGCTTCAATGGAGGATTTCGGGACGGCGGGACTGTCGAAGTTTAACGAGAACGTGGAGACGAAGGACTGCACCGTGAATGACCTGATGCGAGTTGTTGAAGAGCTGGCCGCTCTGCATTGATTGGGCTCTTTTGCTGTTGACAGATGTCCATCCGCTCTATCATGCCTCCCTCCCCCTCTTCCCCATACCTGTGGTTTCAAATAAATGTACTATTTTATTAATGTATCATCCTGACCGTTGGGGGGAGGTTGCAGTTGTGGGAATTGGAGTGAGGGTGTGGCTAGACGCATCCCATCGTGATTCCAACCGAAAGCAAAGCATACGAAGGTTTCCGGGTAGTGGCGTCTGTTACTGAATTTTTTAAGTGACAGAGTACATCCTCATAGACTTATGATCAATTAGGGAAGGAGCAAACGGTGGCGGAGCATAGGTTTCCTATCACGAGGGGGGTCGGCAGGAAAGGCGACAATACGATAGCAAAACACCCGTTTTTTTTACACAAGGTAGTAAGCTTCAGTGACCACTTGATTTAACCTAAGACTTGAATACGGCCGAGCATTTTGAAAGTGTGTGAGGTCAATGAGAAGTTGGTGGAGTAAAGTGTCGAAGGGCCGTTTCTAGCAGCGGCGCTTGGCAATTATTTCCTGAGTGGGCCTTATGCTACTAACCAACTTCAGTAGCACTGATTGCCACTTTAGACATACTGGGGAATTCTTTTGACAAGCATGTTAATCAGGTAGTTCATCAATTTCGCTGGAGTTTTAAAATAAGAGGTTCAATTAGGGACTTTACACCAACTGTAAATACATATTGAATGAAGGGACGGGCGACTTTAATTAAATTGGTGCGGTGGTATCACCATTGAAAAAGCTACTACGAATAAGTCCGCGACAGTGCCGCCACTTTCCGCCAATCACAGCTTTCTGCATTAAGACAAGGATCAGCGCTTCATCAAATGAGTGAAAATACACAATAAACCTCCCTACCATGGTGATTATAGAAATAATATTCCAAGCCACTGACGGTATTAAGTGACATTTTTGACCATCTTACAATAAGGGCATTTACTCCGTAAAAACAGTTACGAGGCGAGACATTGAAACCCAAACAACTCGCGCCCCAATGGCATATCATAGTGGAAACAAAGGGGAGAACAGTACTTTTTTTTTTAAATATTTCTAGTACATAAAACATAATAACTCAAGACTGGTGGTGGCAGCGTTGGTGGCAGAGGAGTTGTTTGTGGTGGCAGCAGAGACGTTCAAATAAACACGAACAGAAATAGGGAGAGGAGTTGGGGCAAACGCGCAGTCGAAAGCAAGAGGCCTCCTGTTTAGGTGGTAGCAGTGGCAGAAAAAACACCCTAGAGTCATCTGTGGCGGCAGGAACACTTCAGGTGAGAGAGAAGTAAGAAGAAAAACGCAAATTGAACCAAGAAAGGAGGAGAGGCAGAGTTGAGAAGAGTAAAGTAGAGAGAGACGGCATAAGGCATGCACAAGAGATGCTCCCTCTCCGTCCCATTTTCTTTCCCCTCCTTCTCCTCCTTTTAAGTAGTATATTGTTGTATGCGGATGTAAGCACCGAAAAGTGTCTGGAGAGGTAGGGGTGGGAGGGGGGCTGGGTTGGATGAAGAGCTGGAGAAGTCACAAGTTCTGGCGTTTGAGGACATCTACATGATACTGGTTGCACGGTTACCACGGGACACGCTGTTTATCTCCCGAACCACTGAAACAGCACGGGAACCGGGTCCACCAATGGTCCTCTTAATGGTGATCGTCCTCTCCGCCATGTCAGCACGATGCTCTGCTTCCTCAATCTGTTGCTGTGCCTTACGGTACTTGCTCATCGTTAACTGAGACACCTCTTCCTATAGCACAGGTATAAAGTTCTTGCATTAGTACCAGTCTATACTCTCATACACCTTAAAACCTAGGTTAAGCCCTATACCTGTTCCTCAAGCTGACGTTTATAGGCCTTCATCTTGATCTGAGTCTTGTCTAGCAGGTCCTGAAGCTCCAAAATCATGCGCTTATCATCCTCGCTCTGTGTCTGCAATTCTTTGAATTGCCGCTCATATTTGCGTGCGCTGGCAAAGGCCTCTTTGGCACGACGAATTTCTCCGTCCAGCTCTGCCTCGAGCTCTCTCACCCGGTTCTAATATTTACAGAGAAAAAAAAGGCATTTATCATTTGCATCGCTTTAAAGTGATGCGGGACGGGGAAATCCAACCTGGAGCTTTTGAACCATACGGCGACCCTCACGGGTAGCGAAAGCCTCGGCCTCCTCCAACTTGACCGTGATCTCACGGATCTCAATCTCAAGTTGCTTACGCAGAGTCTCAGCTCGCTTGTAATTTTCCTGTTCCTGTCGCAGTTCATCAGCCAGACGAAGAACCTCAGCATTCAGGCGGTCAGCCCTATCCTCAGCAGCCTTTAGAATACAGATCCATCTGAGGTTAGCTACTATCAAGAGTTCAAATGACATAATAGCTAAGGATGAGAGATACCTTGCGCGCATTGACGGCTTCATCGAGATCGCCTTGCATGACACCGATATCACCTTCGAGTCGGCGTTTATCATTAGTAAGAGTGTTGACCGACATGGTGAGCTCCGAGATACGTCCATTGGCATCGTTGAGCTCGGACTCGGCATTCTTGCGAGCGCGGTCACTGAGTTCTAGTTGGCTGCGAATCTCTTCCACCTCGGAAGTCAGGGCGATTCTCTTGCGCTCGCTTACCTGCAAGTTGCTCTCTGCAGCCTCACGGGCTCGTCGCTCGTCCTCCAAAGCAGTCTGAAGTTCCTGAACCCGTTGGGCCAGGGCTTTGTTCTCGCGGTTAAGGCTGGCGTTCGCCTTGTTCGCCACGTCTAGTTGCACCTCCAGCTCGCTGATTGTCGCCTCATACTTCTTCTTCAGACGAGACATATCCGACTTGAAGCGAACCTCCATCTCTGAGATGGTGGTGGTTAGCTCCTCAATTGTGCGAGTCGTGCTCTTTCTACAACATTCACGGCACACCACACGACCTCAATTGTAAAACTCAAACTCACATTATCAATTTTTGGTTTCTAAGGCTTAGGATCGGTTGGCGTGCTTATATTCATAAATGCTGAACAACTTTTTAAAGAGCCAAAAAAGTCCAAAATTCGTTGTAAAGTTCAAACTACAACTCTCTTACCTACGTCTATTTATTGAATACCAGTAAAGTAAATTATTTGAGGCTGACTGACCTCAGATTCTCCAATTCCTCATCCTTCTCACGCAGACGCTGTTCCATCTCGGACTTGAGGTGGTTGAGGGCGTTCTGCGAGGCGACGTACTTTACTTCGAGTTCCTTCAATGCCTCCTCGGCGTCGTGGAGAGCAGAGGCGAGGTTGTCGCGCTCCGCCTCCAATTGGCTGCGCAGAGCCTCCAGATCGGTCAGTCGGCGATTCGCATCACGAAGGGCAGATTTCGTCTCCTTCAGTTGGTCTGTAGACGGTTGTAAGGGGAAAAAGGTGTATAAAACTAGATAGTTATTTGGTTATTCTATATTGAGACAATTATCAACCCAAGCTCTAAGTGGCCTCAATGGTTTTTTTGATGCCTGAATAGGACAACAATCCTTAAATCTTCGTTTTAAACTAAATATATTACTGTGATCTTTACGGAGAACACTAGAATAACTTCATTTCTACGCTTGGATATGCGATCTGGCCATTCGCCTGTCTACACTTTGAACAAGTATTTTGGGTGAGTTCTCTCCTCTGCCTTGATCTTTTTCGATCGAGAACGTGAACAGGAATGGATTTAGAGGAATCTCAAAAAGTTATGCATTTTTCACTATCATAATTTCCATCAAAGAATTACGATTTATGAGCAAAACGTACCACCAAGTTGGCGATTCTCACGGTCAAGATTGGCAATACGATCGGTGAGGTCGCCGACCTGGCCCTTGAGGCGCATATTGTCCCCCTCCAGGGCGTTGTTGGCCGAGTTGAGGGTGTTGATTTCCACCGTCATCTCGTCTACTCGACGCTGCAGTTCATTGGCCAGATTCTCCGCCTGCTTCGCCCGATGCGTCAACTCTCCATTCTCTGCTGCCAGCTGTTGAGGGATTTTCAGGTCGAAAAAAGTAGGCAAGATTAGAATCATAGAATCGAGGCCTTATAAGAGGAAACAATTCAAGCCTAACACTACTTGCAACGCTTACCGCGCAATTATACTATGTCAAAAGCAAAAAACCCTGTAAGCTTATATTTAATTCACCTAGTGAATTAAGGTTTTTGCAATTGTTTCTTTAAGATTTCAATCCATTTCAAATGGCTTTATGGAAACCTACCGCCTCGTTCTCGGCCTGTAGATCCTTGATTTCAATTGTCAGCTTAACTTTGGTCTTCTCAAGATTGTTGGCACGAGTGCGCTCATGTTCAGCAATATCCTCCAATTCAGTAATGCGAACAGTCAGCTTGCGTCTACAAGGAGGTAGCGCTGAAAATTATCTTCAAGCTATTTTCAATTACCAGAAGAAAGTGAGTACAAAGTTAGGCAAGAGAGGAAGAAAAATGAAGAGGCACTTACTTAAGCTCTTCAAACTCCTCAGTCTTGGCCATGAGTTCTCTCTCCAAACGAGTCTTAAGGGCAGCCATATCAGCGTTGAATTTGGCGACTTGGTTGCGCAGATTTCCAGCTGCCTCGGCTTCCTCCTCGTAGCGTGCTTGCAGATTATCATAGTCCATTTGTAGACTCGACAACTGGGTTTGAAGGTTTAGACGATTCTACAGGACCAAGCAAGACAATAGAAGGATGTGAATCGTAATTTTCAAATGTCAACGTATGGACTGCCAATTACGCGTGCATCCTCATCCATGGCGCGTTTAAGATCGTCAAGCTGGCCTTCGAGGACAGACTTTGTCTTGGAGAAGTTGACAACTTGTGCCTCGTACTCCTGGTTCACACGAACCAATTCGAAGTTTTCTGCGGCTAAACGCGACTTAGCCGAATTAACGTCGGCCATTTGGCGTTGAAGATCGTCGGTCAGCGCCTTCAAGCGCGTTAGCTGACTATCCAAGCCCTCCAATTTGCTCTCCGCCGAGGCCTAAAACCGAGGTGCCAACAATAGCAGTGCATCAAATCTGTTTAAGCAGTAATACAACGGGCGAAATAGTACCCGCAAAGGTCAGACTCCTGAATCTTGCATTCTTCAGCTTTAGGTCTTTAGTTGTAGAAATTTCTGAATTGATATGCAAAACAACAGTTGTTTAAATATTGACTTGTTTCAGTTTCACTTGTGCGGCATGAAATTCCGTTACTATTCCCCTGATCATTCAAGACGCTGATGATGAAGCTACTTCCAAACTCGTTCAACGCCTTGAAAGACGAATTGGCGCCATAATACCCATTAACTACAGTTGTACTTTTCACCATGAATTACAGTAGCATTAGAAGTGGGTTTGGCTATGCTTTCTGTTTAATTAAAGAGGAATTAAATGGTACCTTGAGATCGACTTACTTTCGTTCAAGAGGAAAATTTTACACAAAAGGAAGGAAAATTACCTTGGCCTTAAGGGCACCATCAAGTTGACCAAGAACGTTGTCGATTTCAAGCATGAGTTGGCTCTTGTCCTTCTCCGCCCTAAAAAAATCAGAATTTACCAGCTGTAGTAATTCATGTCCCGTTTCATATCTGGCTACGCAGAAATTCCCCATCTCTACCCCGGTAGCGTGTAGTTCTGTTAACACTACCCATGTCAGTGGCCCCTCAGCCCCATTACACATTAGTGTTAGAGCTCCTTCCGGATTAGTGGGTTTTATATCTTCAAAAACACTCGGAAACCTTAAAAAACATCGTTCAGCGCATTTGCGAATAGTCAGCAATACTTTCACTGCAGCTTCTGGATGATGAATGGACAAATTAATGCTAGAGATTAAGCCCCAACTCGCTCAACTCCAGGATGTGAGCCCACATCGCTTTCATAGATCAAAATTCTTGGTTACTGCCTTGAAGGATCCCTGGCAGGGAGTGGAAAGAAAGGCTTACCTGCCCTTCTGCTTCTGAAGATTCTCAACTTCGCTGGAGATCTCGGAGATCATGGTGTTGTGCTTGCGGCGCAGAGTGGCCTCGGCAGTTTCAAAAGCAGCGTTGGCGTTCTCCAGATCCTTACGCAGCTTCGCAATCTCCATATCCTTACGGCGAATGGCATCTTGCTGCAGGACATTGGAGGAAAAAAACAGGTTCAGAGAACGCTTTCTACATAGCTTACAGCCTATCCATTGATCTATCACTGGAAGGACAAGGCTCAAAATGAAGAACCTCATCCTCACATTGCGAGTGGAACTTTAGTAAAATGTCGGTAGGATAGATTGGACAGGATCCCCCCTACTGCTCCGAATTACCACGTCCAATTTCAATTTCAACGCTCTGACATACTTGTAGAGGTATTACCAAGACTGGAAGATAATGAGTTCAAAGCAATCTGAAATTCTGGACTTAACAAAGACTAAACAAAGTAATTTGATCAGTTCTAGAACCCCATTCTTATTCCAATCCCTAAGAAGCTAGCAAGGACTGCCCATGGTAACTATTTTCCATATATTCAGGTCACCCACCGAGTCCACACCTAATTCCCTCGTCAATGAATTTCCAAGATGCACATCTGCACCCATCGTGCTCCTAATAATCAGCCCATCCTGTGTGTCTGAAAACATTTCCACCTTTATGGATGTTTTGGCAGTGCACACAACATCGTGCAAAACTCGCCCGAATGTGGCAGTGTTTGATCATGCGCACTTTCATAGGCTGTCCCGTATGCGCAGGCATTCATATTAGCTGCCTGGACTGAGGCAAATGTTGCAAAACTAAGTACAGGCCTTTTGCTCACCCAAACAAGGCATTGGATTTAACTTAGTACTACTAACAGCTAAACGACCTTGAAACTTGGTTTATACTAAGTTATGATCAAATAAATGGGATATCACATATTACATGAATTTTTGTTTTAAAACTTTTAATTCGCCCAACTTACAGTCTGAGAGGAAGTACCACTCAACTCGTCAAGGCGCTCAGTCATGGTGTCCAACTGAATACTCAGCTCGTTGGCATTGCGTTCAGACTTGGAGGAGAAAAAAATAAATGAATTCGATGTGCCACCAAGCACGAGCTTATGCCTGTCTACTAGTGCTTATTCCAAAGGTAATGTATACTTGCTAAAGCCTATCAGTGTCCATTTATTCGCATAAAAAGCCAAGTGGATGGTATCTTGAAGCCACGGTAAAAAATATGGGGGTAGGTCGTGAATTTTTTGATGGCTTTCCGGACCCGTTCATATCACATGTAACCAAATCCCAGTAAAACTATCAATGACAAGCGAAAGTTCATACCCGGACACGTGCATCTCGTTCGAGATCGAGCAAGTCCTCCAATTCTCGTACGCGACTCTTAAGGAAAAAGAGTGGAATAAACTCGGCATATTGTACCATAAAATCATCACTCCCAAGTTTTATTACACATTTTGGAGCCTTGTGTTACCGGCTACTGTGAGATCTTGTGGCTCTTAAGAATAGTAAACGAAATAAATTTGGTCTCTCGGATCAGGCGATTTGATTTCGTTTTTAGAATAAAGTGGTTATAAATAATGCGTTGCGTTAGGTCGGAATGGCAGTAACTAATCGGTAATTAGGCCGGTTGGGTGTCCATAATCCCATGTTGTCTACATTTGGTTGTCATTATTTCACATTGCCAGACTAGTTATTATTCTGAGTATCCAAAATCACGAAGAAAACGAGCTGCTAGACACGTGGAATTAAGGTGCCGTTATCTTGCGTTTAAAGTCGGTTAGTGCGCAAAGGATTTTTAAAGCACAAGTATGTGTGAGATGAAAGATGTGGTAATGTCGTACCTCAAGTCGCACAGTACTTGGAGAAGTTCCACGTATGATGGTGCGAGAAATCTTGACGTGTGATTCAGACATATCTTCGTCTCTAATAGGTCCCGTTTTTGTGGTGTATCAGCGCAAATGCGCAACAGATCAGTTGTGTGCGTGGAGTAGATTCGAAAATCAGAAAAGGCACCAAATTCTCAATTCACTGCGACCGCTTAGAAAACTCCTTTTCCAGTTGAAGCAGTCACAGGGATAATTCGAAAGTGATACACGGTTCGAGTCTAGTGGAAGAGCACAAACCGTTGCAGAGGGAGCAAAAGTTGGAGAGCGAGAACGAGTCCTGGATGAAGTGTGGTGGCGTGCACGTCTGCCTGTTTGCCCGAACGCGTACAATCTGCCCGTTAGCTGGGCCAATACTAGAGTTTATCAGAAACCGGCGTTCCTCTCCCATTGGCCAATCGCTCCAAAACACTGCCCGTTCTACTGCCAATCGATAAAACCGCACCCACGATCACACCGCGCAGCGCTGCTGCGCGTTCCGGCATGCACAACCGTGACACCGCGGGGCAATCGATGGGTAGCTCGTCGCCCATTGGTCACCCAATGGCTGTGCGCGAAAGACCCGAGTATACACACTTGCACACCCACCCAGTGCCATCACTGTGTTATATAGCACTTCGGAGGGATGCCCCCCAGCCCCTTAAATGCCATTATTTCTAGCATGCATGCAGATGGCTTCTAAAAACGGTCGACCGGGAGGGTTGGCCTTTGGGAGTTGGCGATCGAAGTGGACCATCAAATGAAGTGTACGTACATTAAGATGACCTACGTACTTGGCGTCTAAAGCACCATTCCCTCCATTCTAACCTAAATCACACTTGCTGCGACTGTATGAAGAGGGCTTGTAATGTTACATTTAGAAGCAGGATGTAACTGTGTTTCATTTTGCTTATGCGGCACTTTTGCTTATTCATCCACTGACCTCAATCCGCGTCGTTTTTCCACCTTAAAGAACGTTAAACTACGCTTGCTGCTGCTGCTGCTGTCAACTTCACTTGAAGTAGGACTTTCTGTAACTTTTTGGGGATTACACAATGAAAACAAAAGAATTGCATTCAAAGGGGAAATAATCCCTTGTACTGGTAGTGAAACTTGTTGAGTGCCATATTTTTAGCAATTAAAGCAGTGGAAGGTGGTAAAAGAAGCTAACAGTCGTAGTGACAATGACACCTATTCGGGTTGAAGTTGTTGCGGCCAAATAGAAGTGAAGTATAAGATGTAACAACTTTTATGGTGCCAAGAGGAGAGAATGGACCGATTTACTCCAAATGAATGCATTTACAGTTGACTAGTTAGCTGGCACGAAAAGTACAGCATTGAAATTAGCCGCGCACTTAAGGTAATCTCTAATAATTGGGCAAAAAGTCCGCTTAATTTTCCCCTCTTTCCCCAATCCCCCCTCCGAAATTACTGCTACTCTTCGGGGCATGAAGCAGTATACCTTGATGCAAAGAGGCCTCAAAGAAGGACAGAATGCTCTGGTAATTTGCCGCCCAGCACCAAAAAAGTCAGTCATTTCTTTGATCTCGATCAGCTATGGAGGGCATGTGGTTAGGGAAACTCGTTCCAGATGAGGAACAGCTGGCACATGGATCAACCTGCCAGATGCTGTCACTAGTAAAGTGGGATGGCGAAAGCCTGGTTCTTAAGGCTCATTTACATGCCTCATTAACAGGAACTTAAAAGCGTTTATAAGTTAGTGTAAATAAAGTCAGTTAATTAACTTGGCATAAAACAATGAAATTAATTAAAAGATTAGGTCAAAATGCGAAGTAAATGTGCGATAATTTTAAGGACGAGAGGGAGATTTGTCTGAGGGTCCCGATTTTAACAAAACCTTGATATTTCCTATGAAAAGGCGATGTTAAGGTTTATGCATGTTACATATCCCTCACGGAGATTTAAGCACTTTTAAAACTATTTAAAAAAATAAACATTTAAGGGGGTAGATCAGGTAAGAATAGATTTAAAGAAAAACCTACAACGTAAGCAACATCGAATCGTTCAAACACCATTAGGGAAGTATGGTGAAGTTTTCAACAAACAAATCTTTTTTCTTAATATTATTCCAATGAACATTATCCATTTCTTGTACAATTTAAACTCCACTATTTCATGTAAACGAGGTATTGTATAAACGAGAGATACGCTCCATCTCCTGTCCTGAAAGGCACTTAACAGTGACTAGGTTTGCTTAACCCTTGTCTACCTTTCAACTACTGAATTTACGCAATTTATTTTGGGTAGCAGGGATGTTAAATGGAACATCCTTCGTGTCCTCATCTACTCTACTGGCCCAAGAAACGCCTAAATCGTATGCAGAGGACTCTGTTCCGCTAAAGTTGAATGCATTATTCATCCCCCCTAACCTGTCAAACTGTCAACGAGGAAAGCTATTTTATAGATGTACTTTTTTCTGGGAAAGTAAAAATGGCAATGGCCTACGTCTTTATAATTATATTTACTGAAATATGCTCAATTTTTAATATTTTGGCTGCATTTGAATCATTATTTATTCAGTGGAATTTTTCTCATCCATAGCATCAACTACAGTGGTCGTCCTTTTTGGAAACTATGTTGGGGGAAGGGGGAATGTGTTGACCATCGCGTATGTCCATCATTGCCTAAAAGACGAGTCTTTTACCGAGAAATGGGACCTAAAATGGAATCAAGAAGATACGATACCACTCCTGTTTCACCTTGCCACTTTGCTTCCACTTCAGTGCTGTAGAACCATATCTACTGTCTAGGCTCTCTCTAGCTAGTAGAGAGGTGGAAGAGGTGTTGCCTGTTCATTTCATTGGCATCTTCACACAGGTATCGTGGATGCTCCATAATGTATTTGTTAAGATGGCTCTGGGCCACGGCTTGTGTCACTTCAGTTGTTAGCACTGTTTCCACTGTTGTATTTGCCGGAGGTAGACGTCATTTTTGGACTTTGCATTAAGGCCGTCACAGGTTTTCCCATTAGCAGCATGTGATCTTCTTCCGTCACATTAAGGTTTAGCGCCCAGTTATAGCAACCAGGGTGGCTTTCCTTTGGGACTGGGTTCACCTTCCACTGCCACCGATGTAGCAGCCTTGGCCTTCCCTGAAGACGAAAGAAGACAGAAAACGCTTTGCCGATGTAGAGGAGGGGTGGGTGCTACTGGCATGGTTCAAAGGCCATGGCACTGAGTGGAAGTACAATGTTGATGCCTCAAATGCTCTAGCGACCGAAATGGAGAGTTGGACAAACAATCAGGGTATTAAAGTTACACTTTTTACGCCCTTCGAATGGTTTCGCAATACCAGTACGTAATTATGGTATTACTGACTGTACAGAAGTGGCATACTCACCATTTCATGAGTCCCGAAACGTGAATTATATCAGTGAATATACGAGTTAAGAACTTGTGGGGTCTAAAGGATCCTAGGGACCCACTTTATGGTTCTATGATGACAACTAGAACTACATAAGCTCACCTGTGTTAAGATTCGCCATAGATTTTTAGCCAATAACTACGCAACTGTTTTACTATGGCGAAACTGAGGGTTACTCATTAGTTAAAACTGACAATAAAACGGTATCCCATAGCATAAATAGGTCGTAGAGAAGGCCTTCTGCTAATCCCTTAACCGTACACACTTATAAGGTGGGTGAAGAAGTAAGGAGAAAACTCGTGAATTTTGGGACCTCTTGGTGGACATTGCCCTACAAACGAATGATGAATCAGGGCGGAAGGGGTTGCGCATTCGTGTGAAAGAAAAGATAAACAACCTTAATTTGTTTCCCGTAGGCTAGTCGCACAAGAACCCATAACGAAGGGTGTGCTATGATACTTTATTTTGCCCCAAGAAGAAGGCAAAATTTTAATTGTGAAGCAATGTGGATTTATGAACGTAACTTTTTACAATTGGTGTGGGTTCGAACTCTTCTGGTGTAAGTGCGTTGAAGCCTCAATAGTTCTTTATCAATATGAAATAGGTTAGGCTTCCTTTTTTTCGCCAAGACGATTTTTCGTCGGAATTTGTCGAAGCCTTTTCTTATACTAAAGTCAGTTAGAGTCTCTTCTCTTTTCTTGCAATAGGAGCACAAAAATCTGAATTACCTCTATAGTTGCTTATTAGTAAAAAATCTCCAGAACTTAGTAGCAGAAATAATTCGTAAGTAAAGTTTGGTTAATTTTTATGTATACACTTTCTCGTGAGGAGAGTGACATAAACATTTTGCCTTATCGTTCTTTGTTCAACAATTCAAGTGCTGTGGTAATTGGCTTAAGTCCGCAAACTTTGTCACCTTACTATCTCTCGAAAACACCATTTTAGTTAATTTTTCGGAAAACTACTTCAATTCTGTATGTGATTTCTATTTATGCTTTATTACTAAACCAAGCCTTATTCGGGGGGAGAAATTAAAACGTGTTTTGCGCATGAATACGTTCAATGAGGAGGCACGAAAACGACTTGTTAAAAAGTATTTTTCGTGGTTAGTAAAAGTGAAGATTGGTCCAAGAAGTATTGTAGCTTCACCCGACTTTCCTAAAGACAAAAGAAGGCATAATACTTGAGCAGAATATGTACTACCGACGTAATGAAGGGCTGGAGGCTACTGGCATAGCCTAGATTCCATGCCGTTTAGAGGCAGTACAAGAGCGGAACATTAGGTGCCAGCAAAACCAAAACTAGGAATTAAAAAATAGTTGTGCCATTACAGACTCTCTCTCCTTTTAAGGGCCATCCCCGGCGCTATCCTTAGAAAGCCTTCCGAGTGGACCATCACAACACAGTCGGTGCTGGAGGTAAAGACACGCAAAAATCAACCGCGCCAGTCGTTGAATTCCTTTGCGACTGAAAGAGTATTCGACTACAATGTTACTGACCCGTCTTGACATTTTCACTGGATTTGAGGTTTTACCTATTTGACGGCTGCATTGATGGAAGGGAAAATATGTTGGCCATGAGGCATGTCCATCACTAGCAGTAAGAAGACTGCCATAAAAGCAGCCATTTAATAGAGAACGAGATTTAAATGGTTTTGTGGGTGAAAGATTCCGCATCTTTTCCTCCTTGCCACTTTACTTTCACTTCAGTGCTGCCCAGCCACATTTATCTGTTTCGTTGAGCTAGAGGAAGGAGGAGGAGGTGTCGTATGCTCACTTCAATAACATCTTTATGCAGTTACGGTAAACAGCTCCGTAAAGAAAATGTCCCTGTGGTTTACGGCTTCGGTTGGTGTCTTTTCAGTTATCAGTAACTTTCCTTCAGAGCACGGGACTGTGGTAGTTGTCGAGCGTGGATGTCATTTTCAACCTTCTGTTGTGGGTCATCACAATTTTCCCCATCCTCAACGTACGTGCTCCTTCCGTCACATTTAAGTTTAGTATTTAGATAAGAAAATCAGGGTAGGTGTTTTTTAGGATTCACTTTCCACTGCCACTATTACCATACCCTAAGACTTCCCTAAGGGCCAAAGCAGGCATAATACTAGGGCAGAAAATGTATTGCCAAAGTACAGATGGGGTGGGAGGAGGCAACTGGCATGGCCATAAGCCCATAGGTCATGCAGCCGGACAAACGTTTAATGGTTGTGCCCTTTAGTTCCAGCGTGACTGGAGTGAAGAGTTAAGCAATGAAACTTAACACATACATCTTTACATTTATGCTTAAAGATATTTGCCCAATTTCCGATATTTTGAGCACATATTAATAATTACTTATTTAGTGAATTTTTTTCTTAGCTGCCTTTTCCATCTATAAGCACTTACCTAGCGCCATTCTCATTGGTCACGAGTTATGGACATGGTAAGGTCTTACGTCTTGTTAAAAAAAGGCTTGTAAAGTGAACCTGAATGCGTGTTGGGGTCTTGTGCCCACGGAGCTTCAAATCACACCGCTGTCCACATTCCCAGGCCCCAGTACTTTGACACCTAGAAAGAGATTTTAAATCTTGGTAATCCCCATTTAAATAACTTTTAGTCTCTGTTAAATACAATATTACATAAAAACCCAAATATGTAGGAATTCAAATTTTGAATAGTTCAAGATTTATGCAAAGCTCAGCTAAAACTTTTGTGAGGCTCTTTCTAAAAACCTTCTTTAACGGGTAGAATTGGTGTCCAAAATATCCAGGCGTTCCTATTTGTGAGTAGAAATGTCCTCATTAGGACTATCCATATAAAAAACCTCTTCTATTTTTGAAAAATTTAGGTAACAAACGAAGGAGAGTCATGCTACTACGGTTCTCCTCATTATCTTCATATCAATACTCGGTTCATTCCACTTATGACACAAAACATTGGTCTGGATTGCGCACTTATTAAGATAGTAAGGGGTCTAAATAGGATTTATTAACTGGGAAAACTCATTAACAATTTACCTTCGAGGATCACTTATCAAGACAATCGTAACTTCCGAAGTAAGGACGTTAGCAATATCCACAACTAATGGGGAGTATGCAAGGAATCAAAACCATTTAACGGAAAACCTTGTCCTTCCATCTCTCACTTTAAATGATGCGAAAAATTTTGAATCAGCTAGCAAAACAGGATGACACAGTTATCCACACGTTGGGTGGGGGGAGGGGAGGGACAGGGAGAGGGCATGCATTTAGGGAGGAAGAATTCCTGGCATCCTGACGGGTGGGCGATTGGAATTCCAAGGTCGAGGATAATTTCCCACTGGCTCTTTGCCATCGCAGCGACTTAGGCTTCCCTCCAGAATCAACGATCAGGTCGGACCTAAAGAAGTGGCTTTACTACTGAAAAATACACAAATGCCAACAGGACAGGATATAGCAAAGGCGTATTGAGTTAGTAAGGAATCAATCTGTTATCCAGTTAACAAAATTCTAAAAAGAGCGTCGAAGAAGTAGATTTTAGGTAAATGAAGTCGAAGTTAGTTCTGAACGGTAAAATCTAAAATCCACTTGCATATTGGGCAACCTAAGTAGAGTGTGAATTGCTCAAACATTTCTTCCACTAGAGGAAGCGTTTACTAAACTACTAATGAAGTGGTTCACTGACGTCTTAATTGCAGAGGAGGAAGGTCAAGCGGTAATATAGAGTTAAGGGAATGCGTTAAATGTTTTAGCCAAGGGTGACGGTCCAAATGTCGGAGCTTAACGAGGTCACGATGGTTATTTGAAAGAGCCAAGGGCAATGATAACCCTCGCTGAATGAACTTTAGGTCAAACACATTAGCTTGATGCAAAATTTAAGGATCAGAGAAGAAGTGACACTGGAACTTTTTCGCTGTCACGATATGAAGGTAATAAATGGTGATCAACTAGAAGATTTTGCATTAATTCAGAATTTTCCTATCATAAGAAAATTACACAGAAAGTGTTTAATAATTGAACCATAGAGACACATCAGTTTAAAGACTAAACCTGGTCCGGATCTTGGTATCAGCTACGTTATTGGAAGCAGAAGTGCCTCAGCTTACAGGACCTTGGCCATATGGAACACATGGGACTTCGATATGGGTTGGAGTCGGCATCTGGAGATTGGAGACACAGACTACGGTAACTCACATTGAAACCACATGGATAACCAGGCAATTTCGTTGGGGGCGCCTTAGTAGTTTGCCACATGTTTATCATTTCCAGAAAAGGGATGATCTAGGATAATGCGTTGATTGCTTCTTGATGTGTTTTAAGCGTACGATTCACCAACAAATTTGCAAGCGTCCATCTTAAAAACACACAGATTAACAGTTTTCTTAAACCCAGTGGTCCTACATGTTTACTATTAGCTCTCATAAGATGGCATTTGTCTCAGTTTTGAAAGGCTTAACGAGCATAAACCGGGTTGAATACTTCCATGCTACACATTGCAAGTCTGTAATACCAAAATTCACAATACACTAGAATGTGTCTCCTGATAATCAACTTAAAGGTCATTTAGACTGGGTAAAATATAACGTCCTCAACCATTCCCACTGCCCATCCTTTCACAAAGTGACATTCTGCGGTGAAAAAGGAGACATTTTTCGACACAAAGGTTTACCTTATATTGGCTTGGAAGTGCCTGCGTCGGAAATAATTTTGACAAAAATGCGAAATTGCCCACGGATAAGAAGTAAAGAAGTGGATTAGTAGCTAAACGACAGCCTTGTGTTTCCAGTGAAAAGGAATCTTCCCGTCATGAATGTAAAATTGACAGTCTGAATGACACGAATGAATGCTCTGGGCACTCTTCTTGTTGCAATAAATAAGGCGGACACATCGCTGTAAGCAGTCACCATTATGACAACACTCGTTATCTAAAACGCCATGGTACACCGACAGCCTTAACGTTTGCTAAACACTGTCTTGCTAACATTCGATAAGGCAGGAATTAGCTGTAGATTGACCTTTGATCCTAATCAAAGAATGGCCAAGTAGTGACTAAGTTGTGTTTACTGTGGAGGAGTAACTTGGCATTGCTCATATCCTTAGAGTGGGAGGCCTACATTAGAGCACCCAAAGAGATGAATGTCCTGCCACGAAGCTTGTTAATGACAACGTTTGACTGATCTATATAAGGTGTATCACAGATTGCCATTTGCGTAAGTTGCACGTTTGGATATCTAGATTCTGCCACCTCGCCATGTTTTTAGTTGTTGCCCTCGAGTTATAGCTCCTCATTTATGTCATTACAGTTCAACAGCCCTTTTGTGTCAACAATAAACCTTCTCCTCTAATATGCCGTATTTCTTTTTCCGGAATGACAAGGACCAGCATCGGTACTGTAGAAACTGATCTCCTATACAAAAGAATTGCTTGTCTAAGGTTTCATTGCAATGCTGCAATAAAAAGAACTTCTAAAAGTGATTTAGCGATTTCCTCAAACGCCTTCATTCTAGGCCATGAAGAAGGATTATCGCGCATCTTAACACAGTGACATTATACTTACCTTAGCAGGCCTATCCGCATAATATGCAAGGAATTTTCCATTCCTAACCTAAGACTTTATTGTGTTGTAGCGGTCCTGGACTTTCCTAAAGACGAAAAAAGCCATAATACTCTTGGGAAGGGGGAAATTGTTTTGGCGGCGTGGAGAGGGGCTGGGGGGAGGGCTACTGACATAGTGCAAAGGTCATGCCGATCAGCGAAAATACAAGCACAAAGTCTTTAATGACCCCGAAACCAAAGTAAAGATGCAAACAAACAACTAAATGGTTATAGTACATTCCAATGAACAGATATAATAAGCTGGCATTATAGAGAACTGACTGTTGCATGGCTTGAATAATGAAGAATCGCAGCAAAAAGTGAGTCTTTTGGCACAGTGAAAATTTGAAACTATTAGCTACATTCATATTTCCTGCTAATGCAATCTTTGAGATATCAAACAGTTTTTTGCACAATTTTCCCTAAGGTAACGAAAAAAGATTTGTGTTTTTAAATTTTGCCCAAGTAATAAACAAGACCTGCAAATGACATTATTTTCGATGGCAGTAAATCATGTCTGCAGAATGTGTTTCCGTGGGCAAAAGTTCAAAGACTTGGGATTTTTGTGCAAAAATGACTAAGAGGCGAAATCCTGTCAGCAGTTCCCTATACAACATTCGTGTAACAGAATGCATCTTCATACTTTGATGATTTGCCTAACTCTTCGTTTTGGTTTTGTGGACGCTGAAGGTCCCGCGATTATATGTCCCCCGGGCGACAGGGTCTCCGGACCATGCCAGTAGCCTCCATCTCCTATGTAATTTTGGCATTACGTATTTCGCTTTATTATCAAATCTTCCTTGGCGGCAGCGAAAGATAAGCCCGATCCCAAACGACAGCTACCCTGATTTCTATTACTGACAGTTAAACATTAACAAGATGGAAGAAGGATACATGGTGCGAAAGGGAGAATCTGTGACGGCTCGACAGATTGGCTGATAAGGACTTTCACCTTCGTCAACTACTTCAGTCTTCCGTCCTGCAAGAATGCTGTTAACAAATGGAGCTACACTAGACGTAAACCAACTGTCTACGGCACCTGTATGAAAATGTTAATGAAGTGAACAGGGAATGCCTCCTCCACCTCCCACTAACTGGATGGAACCCATACAGAAAGATATGGCTGGGCAGCACTGGAGTGAGAACGAAGTGGAAAGAAGAAACAGACGCGTGACCCCACCCCCACGAAACTATTCTAACCTTGTCCCTACTGGGTGGTTTTGGGCCAGTGTTTTTGGGACCAGCATAAACATACATGGTAGTCTGCACATTTTCCAACCCCAATACAGTTCCCAAACAAGATAGAACTCCAAATTCAGTAGAATTGTCAGTCGCACGCGGTTGGTTCGTGACTTATTTTCATCACTGTGCTACTACGGTATAATGGCCGACATTGAAGGTACCAAATGTAGGGCTGCGGACAACGCTCATAAGGAGGTAGATGGCTGTGTAATATTTCGATTAATTGCTCAACTCTCTTGGTTTTGCGGGCACTTAAGGCTTCCTGATTGTACATTTGCTGGGGGAGGCACAGGCCCCGGGCCATACCAGTCACCCCCAGTTCCTCTGTACGTTGATAATGCATATTCTGCCCCTGATTTATGCCTTGAATCGTATTCAGGGAAGTCTTGAGGCACCAGAATACTCTTAAGCAATGTACATGGCTTTAGATGCCTCATTTAAGGTATCAAAATATGCAATGGGGAAGAAATGGTTGGGTTTATTAAAAGTCAGGTATCAAACGTGCCCGTAATACACTATCCATGCTAGGTGAAATCTAAACTTTCTCTGCAAAAATTTAGCCTTTACTATGTATTAAAAGAGTATTAGGTGCGAATTTTCGGATAAAGTCATCCATTTTTAAATGGACTTCAATAATAAAAGCAGAGGAGATAACGACAACAACAATAAAATAGGGAGTTGATACAGGGTTACTGATAAAGAAAGACGATTAAATAAGGTTAATTAACTTGCAAGACACACACTAGTAGTAGGGTGCAGAATTTGAAACAAAACCGTAAGAACGGGTACCATTGTAAAGGAAAGCCCTTAATTAACCCATAGGAGGGTTGGGAGAGTATTGATATTGTCGGAGGACCTGTAGAGACGGAACTGTCTATGCGGTCAAATCATTTCACTGCTATATGCTACAATGGGGGCTGCATTGACAAAATTCTCTACTCTTTCAGACCAGCTCGAGCTATGGGTTTTGGTCCAAGACAGCAGGTAAATCTACTTTGGATAACGAACCTCTAGCCGGTTCTTCTCAATGCATCGCACGAATAAACCTAAATTATTAAGCCATATAATTTCCAAAACGCTGAGTGAAGTCGGAATTCTGTAGAATGCGTGGAATGACAACGAAGTAGGCAATTGGGTTAGCTCCACGTAAAGCCATGAATCACACGAAACACTGTGCCTTCAAATGTAAAGGAGGCGAAATTGTTTCTGCTCCTCGCTAAACAGTCGTCAAATAATATCATTATTATTCGCCTATAGAAAACTCAATACTGTATTGTACTCTGCATGAAGCACTTCCATGATGACTAGTTATTATAACTGTTGCGAGAAATACTTGAAAAAAGCCGAGCCTAGAAGATTTGAGAAGTTAAATTATATTTATCTGAGCATATTGACTCAAAATACGTCTAAAGCAAAGCCGACAACAGTATCAGTCAGAATTGCTGGGAAAGCTGGACGTAATTATTGAATGATCTCTGGGTGGTAAGAATCGAAACGCGCATTAATGAAAGCCCACTCGACCATTTCCAGATAAGGTATTAAAGGCGGAATTCACCCATACTGAAATCTGCCTCATCTGACTAATTGGTATTAAGTTTTGGTTTCGAAGACGCTTAAGACTCCGCTTCTGCACTTCTGCTGGGCGCCATGTCCGACTAGCCAGGTGGGTAATCCCCCATCCATTGTGCATGTCGGCAATATACATTCTACTTAGTATCACCTCTTTTTTCGTCTTTAGGGAAGTCGCGGGGTGCTACACCTTAACAAAATCATTTTCGTACAGCAATGCTTATATTGGTACCTTCTAAGTACAACTAAAAATTGCTATTGGACGGTAAGTATGGTTTACTAAATTAAAAATTACTAAAGAGTGAGATTATAAACCTTACTTAACAGGATGCGTTTATTCTCAGATGCTTGCCAAATGTCCGGTTCTAAAATACCGATACATGTAGAACAACTGCTACACAATTCCTTTTGGCTCAACATTCCAGAGAGAGGGAGGTAGCACATTCTGTCTAGGTGAAAAGTGCATACGATCTCCTCCACCCATAGACTGATGGTAGGAAATGTAGACACAAGGCCGTCAATATTTGCTTTCAGCTGCCAGGACACCCTAAGGCCCACGCGGGAGCAAACTCATGTAAGACTCGTATGCATGCGGGAATGCATGCAGCGGTGCCATCTATGAACACACACACACACACACACACAC
>NW_020170421.1:373735-386876 GCF_000524195.1 Echinococcus granulosus | reverse complement strand
ACACACACACACACACACACACACACACACACACACACACACACACACACACACACACACACACACACACACACACACACACACACGCTTTCACGCACAACACTTGTGGAATGTGAAAGGGGGGTAGAATAATTGCGATATGGCTGCCCTCTCGTTTCCCCCTCCTCCTGCACGCGAACACACAGAGCGACGCCTACGCGATCTCCCTACGTATTCGAAAAAGTGCCACTTGCCATAAATGGAAGTTTTGGGTTGCCTTTGGGTGTGTACGTGTGCGCACACTCTCCCGTCAGATGGCGGGGATAATAGCAGAGGAAGTGTAGCAGCTAGGGGGGAATTATGAAATTCAAGTTGACTTATTCTAAGGGTGTTGACCTACTTCAGTGCCATTAATAATATGGATATCCTATACTCAAACTACCAACAATACCGGAAGTGGAAGGGAAAAGGAGGGAGCTTGAAGATGTCAAGGTGTTAATTCAAGCTTAGTTAACGTTGATCTCACCGTTTATTGTCACCAAATGGATACTTCTGAATCTTACAAGTAGGCTGATTGCCATTATAAGTGAAAGGTGGAGGAGCGAATCCGGCTTGCGCTAATCCAGTTCAAGTTCATTCCGCTCAGAGTCTAAGAGCCAATTACTTAAATAAACTTAAGAATATTAGGAAGTTAAGACATCCTGTCATGAGTGATGATACCGATAGACAACCTAGCACGGAATGTTACAGCCTTCGTCTCCACATATCTTTTCCTGGTTGAATAATGGTCTGAAATTGTCAAAGAATATCAATCAAATATTTGTTGCAATATGAAGTCCCTGCGAGTGGGGCTTTTAGGTGACAAGTGAAGTTATTAACAAACCAAGGATTTTGAATTACGCGGAAACAACTCAGAAAGTAAACAAGTGATAAATTTTTAACTAAAGCATGGAAATAAGCATGACAATGAAAATAAGTGAGCTCAAGCAAAATGGAGGCGATGTTATTTATTATTCATACGTCTGTTTTATGGCTTTTTGATAAGTAGGAAAGTGTCAAACTGTGTAAAACGGTAAAATGGGAGAAAATTTTGTGCGCTTAGTTATTCACCCAACCCAAAGAAGGAAAAGGCAAAACTTATATTTATGCTATTTATGTTAGTTCCACCTTTCTGGTGGAGGTACAACGGATTGCCAAGTCGCATTGATCGGTACACCGACACCCAGAAGGAATGTCCGATCCGCACACCAGCCGCCTGCAGTAGTAAGGAGGCTAGCTCGCATGCCCTAGGGGATGTGTGGGCAGTTATAGCTCTCGATGCCTCGTAGATTGCACAAACTCCCACATAAGCGTAGAGGGCCAGCATCGATCAGACAGTGTTAATCGGCCGTGAATCCCTTATCATGGATCCAAAATTGAACCAACCCTTACCGCTACGCATTGAAGCAGCTTTAACGCCTACACTTTAGTCATTTGTAGTGGATTCTGGTTAGCAGTTAAAGGGAACGCGGTTGTTGAAGTAAATTGCAATCCCTACAGAAATGACCACAACGAGTTTGAGTATGTGAGATAAAAGTTACTATAATCCCAGAAGATTTGAGAATGAAGTCTATTCACTACCTTCATAATCAAGCATAATGTTGATTCAAGAATGTAATAAGCTGGCATTTTGTTTAATAGTCTCCTGTCTCTTGGGAGTTCTGTCCTCTTCTACACCGCTGTTTTACAGCGACTCCAGGCGCTGTATAAAATTAAGTGCTCATAGCTTTGCGAAACTTCAAGGTATAAAATTGTAAAACCAAATGCATAATGCTTCAGCGGTCAAGTTTCATTAAAGGTTGCAAAAAGAATGCCATTTTTATGAAGTCGATTTTTGCGGATTATCATGAGAAATCCTTGCTACTTA
Source organism: Echinococcus granulosus (assembly GCF_000524195.1). Classification (NCBI taxonomy): domain Eukaryota; kingdom Metazoa; phylum Platyhelminthes; class Cestoda; order Cyclophyllidea; family Taeniidae; genus Echinococcus; species Echinococcus granulosus. The sequence continues at coordinate 384,991 of NW_020170421.1, read as the reverse complement.
CAGGCTATAGTAAAGCTGGTAGGATCTTGTATGAAGTGTAACAGGTGAATAAATACAAACTTAGGTGAAAAATTCCATTCTCTTACTTATTTGAGCTTGACAAAGTCCCATCACTTTGTCCAACGACATCCTCAGCAAGGCGCTGCAGGTAGTATTACATGTGCTACTGAGCCTTGTCAATCTCCCTCCGCTCTAACAGTACGGAAGCTTGCGTCTGCGGGCTCTGCTGATAGCCTTTCAGCTCATATTCAAACTTGCAATGCTACCATCACTTCTGACGCTCCAAAAACGCGATGTCAGTCGACATTTAAATAGGTAAATCACCAAGGGGAATGAGACACAGCAAATCTGAAAAGATACTTTTGTGACCATTTGCCTGCAGCATAGTCCAACTTAACACAACCTCCGAAAAAGATGATTAGCCAGTAAAAGTTGCCTTTTGCTAAAGGTTAATTGTATCGCATTGCCACGAAGGCTCCAAGTTAACCAAAAGTATTTACCATTTTTCCTTCAGCCATGATAAATCAGTTTCTTTTTACTCTCTGCCAAGGAATATTTTCGTAGCCGGTGTGTAAAATAACAAGACATTAATGGAGCGTATTCATTAGCCTCATATTGTTTCCAGCCATTGCAAAGAGAAAATTTTTAAGTCCCAGTAGTCTAGCAAAGTCGAATACCATTGTAGTGCAGAGGGCAAGACTACTTCTTTAGCCCCTTTATCCCCTAAATGCTTTGTGAACCTCTCAAACTGAAGGTGATGTTCCAAATACTGACACGCATGGGATGGCCCATCAAAGGATGGCAATAAAGAGATAAATGATGTGCTGCAGATCAAAGGTAATAACACGGCTTCTCTGCACATTTACAACAATTTCCCAATGGAGAATCCGCCTGTTAAAGTACCCTCAGCCAGGTAGGGACTAGAAACTTTATTGCAAATTCAGGAAAGGCGGAGGGAGTATCCAAGATGCTGCTTCCTTGGGCTTCCAAGGATGACTAGCCTCGGCGCAATTTCTAATTTGCCTTCACAGAAGGAACCTAAATAGGCGAGCTGGTGTACCGCAAAGCCTCTTAGAGGTGTCCCTTTAGGCTCACTCTTTTTATGGGAGTCAATAACTCCATACCGATAAAATACACATTGAATGTGACTGTAACAGAAGGAACGCCAAAAAATAAAGTAGCAAGGGAGCAAGGGAGTTGTCATTTGGAATGACGTATGGGGGAGGAGAACTAAAATGACTTTGCCCCCTTTTTTACAACAACAATTAAAAAAATTAATTGAGCAAGCTCCTCCATATAATAAACATGCCGGTTAGAATAATATCATTACAAGCTATCAGCCTTTTTCAACCAGATATAAGCTTGTTAATCTCGCCTAGGCAAAAAATCTTTTCTTTAGAAGCGCAAAATCTTGGCTCTGGCTACTTTTATTTCATAACTTTCGCACTTGTTAAGTAATAATTAGAGGTGAAAAAGGTTAAATGTCAGAAGACTACGGAGGACGCCCAGCACCTGCCATTTCACTTCTGAGAGTGCAGACTGTATCACTGGTAAGGATTGCCTAATGAGATCTTGTGCAGCATTATTAAGATTGAACTCTCCTTCCACTGATTGATTCAGTTGTTTTTCTCGCAAGAAGGTTCCATTCTTCTCACGTTTGACTTGCATCGAGTAAATAGGCGTCAAGTTGAACTGCTTAACCTTCAGCAAGTGAATGATTCACTGCAAAAAATTTCCTTCATAGTCCACCAGAGGATCGTCTCCAGTGTGTGATGAACTGCCTTAGACGTGCGATACAATGTGTTTGTTAGCTTAACTTTAGAAAATGAAAAATTTTTTCCCCATTTTGATATAGAAGAAGCGAAGAATGGGCTTATGTTATGTATCGATGCATGGCCTAAGGCACCCATCCACTCAGCAGTATGCGTGCTCTTCTCAGTTAATGAAGGTGCATACTCTTTGTTCATCACTTACAACAAAGACTGAGATCTGCTCTCAATGGGCAGTGACACACCATACTTCAACATGAAGAATACTACATCTTCCTGCTCGTAACACATCACCATCAGAATCAAGTGCACCAAGCCTTTTATAGACGGTGTTACAAGAAGCTTCTACAGTCCCAAAACTGATCCGAATTCGGTTTCGTAAGGCTAATGGACTAGAATCGGGGATGTTTGATAAAGCGGTGGATCAAAATAGCAGGACAATGTAAGCATGCAAGCAACTGCATTCACTTTACCAGTACCTACTGGTAAAGACCAAGAATTGCAGTAAGCTACTCTGAACTTGCCAACCTTTTGGTCACTTGATGTGATCAAGGAATTGGGGAAGAGGGCAATGGGTGAGGGACCATTGAAAAAAACCAAGTTTTTGCAGCCCTCCTGTCTGATTCGAGGAAGGCATGCTTCCAGTAGTTATCCAAGGAAAGGAATAGATTTTGTAAGATTGAATTGCATAAACAGCACTACATTGCCATTACTCCCTCGGACAAACTGACATTAACCGGATAGTAAGCAGTCTTTGGGGAACAACTTACACCTCCTCATATAGCTACTACGATGGTGAAAACATGGCACCAATGGATAAATAAAGTATACCCTAAAGGCCATAAAGCAATTGCATAACAAGTGGAATGTATAAATATATGGCAAAAGGCGAGCAGTTCAAAGTACTTAACGAGGTGTACAACCGTTGTTGCAATGCTCGACTGCTTCTTTCCAAAATGGCGGAATAATTGCATTTAGAGAAGAAAGACGACCGCCTACTGGTGGGACAAAATCAAGCAGACCCGGGATTGCAGAATGCTACACTCAGGTGAAAGATTTCTATCAACTATGTTTGGCCAGTTAATTGAGATTACATGTTATTGAATAATGAGCAGTCGTAAAGATGAAAAGTGATAGGGAGACCAGTCGTAGACCCTGAGCAAACATTTTTCGGCAAAAAATAAACAGAAGATATGCAAAGATTAGCAAATTTGTTTCATTAAGGTGAGTTTGTCATAAATGGGTAATTTAAAGAAAATATAAAATTAAAATGGCAATGTATTCTAGGTCCCAACTCTGCTGAAATAATTTTTTTAAGATTACAGCAGGAAGCCTGAGGCGTCTTTAAAATGTGCCGGGTTAAAGGCCTCAAATGCATATCGTCCTTAAAGTAGAGTCCTACCCAATCTCCATGATCATCATGCAGCTTCCCAAGCCACCCCTAAATACGTAGTAAGTAAGGGGAGCATTGAAAAACATGTTGTTACTATTGTAGCAAAACCCGTCATTCCTGGAGCCGTAAGAAGGCATAATACTAGGACAGAAAATTTATTGCCGACGTACAGAAGGGCTGAGGGACTACTGACATGGCCCGGAAGCTATGTCAACGAAGTGAATGTGCGATACACGATTGCACATTCACTTCGTTGACATCTTCGTACAGCTACGGTAGATGGCTCAGAGACGGATTTTTCCAGATGGTTCAAGACCATTGCTGCTTCAGTTGTTAATACCATTTATGCAGATAATAGGGCTGGGGTAATTCACGAAGGAAATTTCAATTTTGACTTTCTTGTTAGGGGTCATCACAAATTCTGCCCTCCACAGCATATGCGCTTCTTCTGTTACGGTAAGATTTGATATTCAGTTATGAAAATCAAGATGGATGTCTTAGAGGATGGGGTTCACTATCCTCTGCGACCAATGCAATACCCCGAGACTTCCTTATTGACGAAAGAAGGTACAATAATTGGACTGGATGTGTATTGCCGAAGTGAAGATGTGCTGGAAGCAACTAGTATGGCCCGGTAACCATGCGTCCCCATAAAAGTACAATAGCCATGCTTTTCATTGTCTGCGCAACCAAAAGGAAGTGTTAAACAAACAACCAACGTATTCAACTATCGTGATGTAGGTGGTTGTCTATGCTACGCAAATGGGGGTCAAATCTGGGCAGACCACAGAGTCCGAGCAGACAAGCACACATTTAAACGCAGATCGTTATGCTCCAAAACCCGATCCCTTCCCATTATCGTCTTTGGCACTCCTCAAGGTCTTTACATCAACTTCAGCCATCGCCATCACTGTGGCGATAGATATAATGATCAAACCTTGCCCTTTCGGGCTACATGGGTAGTCAACCACAATATCACCAACTAGTCCCTTCTACTTTGATAGATCCAAGGTTTCTCTAACTTTGCGAACTGCATTACGGAGACTTGCGGGCTTTGTGTTAATCAAGGCTAGGCAATACACTAAAAGCAGTGCATTTTATTTATAAAATATTTCATCTAACGTCACATCACGGCGAAAAAGACTATATGTCTCTTCATCGACTGAAGATGGCATCATGTCTTTATGCGAATGACCTATCCAAGCAAATATTGTGGCTAATCCATGGCTGGCCCATTTAAGCCAATTAAGCTTAGTGGCACTTCAGCTGTTAATTGCTCAAGTGTAAAACGTGAGATTAAGTGACTCTCAGAAATCGAAGTGAAATGCAAGCCTCCGCGGGTTTGGTCATTGAAAGCATTTTCTCCCCTCTGTGATATGTGAGATTGCTTTCCATTTGTTCCGGCCGGGTTTGTCTACTGCTGTCACCAGTTATCCCTGAAGACTCGTGCAGGAGAACAATTTGTTGTCACTGTGTAAAAGGTATGGATGACTATAAATTTGGACGGTTTTCAGTACTACCAACATCGTGGTGCAAGTGGTGACAGTAGAAGAGGTTGCACAGCTAAATATACCCAAATATGAAGGATATGATTCTCTAAGACAAATAAAGATAAGATCTCCTTATAAAGAAGCAGGTTTGGATATTCCTGCGCTACTCCCCTAGCTGTCTTATTCCTGTATTAAAACTTCAAGGGAAGTGCTTCTGTGCATACTAGACGAAAATGTAGAAAAGGGGTTTTATATTCCATATCTAAGTCGCAGTTTCTAACTTGAGGAAATTATTTATGGTAGATTGCTAAAAATTTGGAACAAAAATTTTATAAATAAACTGCAGGAGTTGTGACATTTAATCGTTAACTATCTCAATAGGCGTATCAAAAATATATAAATTTGAATGAAGTGGCTTTACTTATAGTTTTAAAGGCGGAGAAGCGCTGTTAATGGAGAGGGAGACCAATGACTGGTAGCTGGTAAGAAAGTGCTGAAATCCTCTAAATTACGTGCACTTTTAAAACCTTTTAAAGTCTGTGGTAGAGCTCAGAAAGTGTAAAGTTTCGCCAAAAGCCATTAAGTAAGCACCTTTCTCAACTGCTAAAAGGACGCTTTTGTGCGGAACCCAACAACTGATTGGTCTCAAGTGCCTAGAGGACTACCTACTTATTCACGGCAGGATGGAATAAGTAGTGAATCCTGCAGCGGAGTATTTGTAACTTTACGAAAATAGAATCCTTTCTGTATCCACTTTACACCCATCTCGTATCTATCCTCTACCTATCCTATATCCACCCCGAACCCATCATGGATCCATTCTGTACCCGTCCCGTATCTATCCCGTATTCGTCTACCTACAAATCGTTTTGTTAGAGGTTCTGCATGTTTGATTAAAATTGATGAGTGAACAAATGAGGCCCTAAATTTTTCGAAGTGTGGTGTAGTAAGAAATCTTTTCCCATAGTACTTCAATTCCGGTCAGGAGAGGATTTTAACAAATTAATTTGTACTATGAATGCACTGACAGGAAGTGGCGAATGATTTGTAATACTTACCTACAAAAACAACAAATCCAACTTCCCCCGATTTTATTGTATTTTAGCGTTATATTTAATCAAATCCAAGTTTTCAGGCAATTAAATGTTGTATATCATATTTTTCTTTTAAAAGAACATAACACCCTAAAGAAGGGTAAATTGTGCAAATGAGTAAGAACGGAAAGAATGGGAATGGATCTGTGCCAAATCGTAGACATATCTGTAGAAGAGAAGTAATTCACCAAGTTAAGGCGTCATAACTTTGAACAAGCTATTGTAACAGTGCCACAGTTTTCCTAGCCATCGTGGTGTCTGGGTGTTCATTTCACTTCATGTCTCTCAATGGTCCACCGGCGGATACACGACCTATCGTTATTGGGAGAGAAACCTTCTTGCAAAGGCACCCAAATTGTTCCCTCATTTATTTTTGTAGGTTGTCTTTGTAGAATGCAAACATCCCTATTTAATGTTAGAATAGAGAGGGTGATACTTCAGTAATACCCTTTGCTTCATGACTGCTGCATTTAATGACCACTTATATGCTAGCCTGACCGATCTGTTACCCCGTCAAATTGAGGTGTCACCCCCGTTTTCTACTTGAACTGGTAACAGGTAACACCCTCCAGGCCTGTACAAACTGATATCAGAAGGGAATTTTACGAAAGAGAACAAAATACAATATTTTAATTGTTTATCTAAATTTTGGATTTTGGTTAGGTGCCAACTATGGTCTCTGCCATTGTACGTCCTCCACGCGGCATCGTCGACAAGCATGACCCTTCCGCATGTCGATAATGCACATTTTGCTCGAGCATTAAGTCTTCTTTCGTCTCCATGGCAGTCTCAGGCACTACTTTGGTAACAGCGGAAAACGAACCCTACCGTAACAGACAACTACCCTAATTCCTGCTGCTAGATGATAAACCTTAGCGTGACGGAAGAAGGGCACATGCTGCGGTTGGGAAATTTTTTTCCGGGGTTAAAAATGAGGTCTACCACTAGGAACTCTCTCAATCTCGTGAACCATCTGTAGAAGTTCGTTACGGAGCCATCAATGACACTTGCATAAAGGCATTAGTTTTGGGAACAAGCGATATTACCCTCACCTCTCTACTAGCTGGACATTACCTAGATGGAGATAGCTGGATAGCATTAAACTGGAAACAAAAGTGGCAAAGAGGAATAGATGCGAAACCCTTTCCCAACCGAAGTGTGTTAAATTTCCCCCTTTGTTATGTCACTCTGCTTTAGGTCGGTGTTCCCAGGGCAGCACATACCCAGTATACCCAGTGTAATTGCCAAGAGGAATAAGTGAAGTTGAGGTCAAATTTTGTATCTTCATGTAAATTCTAAGAGTAGTGAGGATGGCTCGTGAGTGCTTTTCTTACAGCGTCGATTAAGCTGTGACGTCCGACGCGAGAGGTTGGCCAACGGTACCACCGAGGATGACGCTAAAAAGAGGGGGAGGGGAGAGACCGTAGAATACTTTGATTTTTCAACTCTCGATTTTGGTAACTGCTACTTGGGAGATCTTCCACTGTACCTTTTCCAGATGACCTGGTCTCCAGGGCGTGCCAGCAGCTCCTCAGTCCTTCTATACGTCGAAAATGCATATTCTATCCGAGTACTTTACCTTCTTTTGTCTTCAGGGAAGTCTCAGAGCGGTACGGACAAATCAAACACCATAAATTGCCAGTAAACGGTTTTAGTGGTTGAATGGAATGAATGTATTTGCTGTATCTACTGCACTTCATATTTTAGTTTTTCTTGCCAAATTCTCTCTATTCAATGCAATTCCACGCGTATTTTGGATTCGCCCAAGTGGATTAGCCACCAAAGAGTTACCATAAATTTTGTACAAAAAACCGACGAGCAGATCTGGAAATGTTGCAGCAAATTAAGTCGGTAATGAATTACCTAATATGGAACATTAATCATCCAGTGGCCGTTATTGCTGAGATTACCTCCACCAAACTGCATTATTTTATGAAGTTTCAAATGATGTGAGGCCATCAAGAAAGGGTTTCATGAAATACTTTATTCAGGGATAATTGTAGACATTTGGTGCAGGGACGATGAACTTTCAGCGAGTTTGCTTCGAAATAGAAAATATTTATATAGTAAATAAAGGCGCATGAAGTAAATTGTACCAGCCCATTTCGATGACCGCCATTTATTCATGTATAAAAGTTTCCCGCTCCTGGATTCGCAGTTGAGTTACGAGAATTAGTAATTTGTGGTGCTTAAAGCAGTAAATTCTTTAATGAGACAGTTTTGGATGAATTTTACTTGAACTAAAATATTCCAAATGAACCGTCTAACTGGAGTTTAGCCTGGACTAGGGATTCACAAGCTCTTGCTTCGAAATACGCATATCCTTCTACGCCTGGCCTCAGTCCAATCCGGCTTCCAAGAGCTGATTTAATGCCATAAAGCTTGACAATTTGGATTAACTGTTAACAATTCGGGATATTTTATGGAGAGATTTAGCTACGAGTTCTCGAAAAAAATGAACTTTTAGGCAGAGCAAAAAGCCTCACGTTACCCTATCCCTACTTGATAACGATCTAACATCTTCCAAATTGTTTGGGGCCAAAATATTTCTTTTGCATGCTTAGAATTTGACCGCAGTAATACCACACTTAATTACAAATATTTACAGATCCGTAAAAACACTTTATTTAGGAAATGTGATAACTTAAAGATGGTAAATAACCTCACAGACACTTGCTGCCTATTATTAGGAATTTTAGGAATGTTGGCCCAGTTTCTGAATCAACACGGTGATAAAATTTTTACCATAGCAGGTATAAAGTTTGTCCAGCGGCATTGAGATAAAGCTGCCTGGTTTACATTACGATGGCTTGATGAGTGTGGAGAGACTTGGTATTGCTCAGTCAGTGGAAAGATTTTGGTCCAGAGAATGCATAAACTTCGTAGCCATACAAAATAAAAGGTTATAGTCTTATAGGCAGTTAGGCCAACTTTCTAATCAGAAGATGTAATTCTTTATCTGTGTCACAAAAAATATCTTTCAGTGAAAGGTTAATTAAGCTTTCTGCCATGTAACTAACCCCTAATTCTGTGGTGTTCATGAGGTTCTTGCTCCAGTGCCATTGTTTGAACGCGCACAATGCAGTTCTAAAGGGCTGTGACTGAATCTTCCTCATATTTCTTACCCCAGTATCAAATAGGGAGGTCTGAGTGTTTCCATACTCCCATTAAATCCCCAAAAATGCCAAGCTGTAATCCTTTTTGTTTGGAAAAAACGTAATTGATTAGTCCTGAAGCCAAAGTCGGCTTGCCGAGGATGCTTTCAAGCATCGGAAATGTTTGCGCTTTCCTTTCTATGACTCTACTCCTCGAACATTCTAGAACCTCGCATCCCAGCCCACTCCCTCCCGTATGGTCGATTTCACGTTACATATGTACTTTAAGCCTACCACTACTCACAGTGAGGTCAAAGTCAACCATCTATTATAGATAAGCGGTACCCAGACCTTTTCGTTTTTCCAACGCCCTTCACTAGTCCGTCGGTTATTGCATACAGACCCACCGTACTCCTTACTCGCTCACTCGTACTGCCGGCAAAAGACTTCTGTACAGAAGTGTTCCTTGTAGACTACTCTGGTTGGAAGCTCGGGAAGTAAACTTCAGTTTATAGTGCCACTTGATCAACTATCTGATTCGCTGCAATCATTTTTTTAAATTTTTAATTAACAGAAGTTGAAATTATTTTCAACTCCAGAGATGATTAAGATCTGTTCGCCTAGTCGTCCCAAGGATGCTCTGGACGAAACCTCTTCAACACATTTACAGCCAGGGGATCTTGTGGGAAGGTTGACTGTCACAGTCATTACAATTGCTACTCAAAAAATGAGAGGAATGTAATCATCCTCAGGCAGTAAATGTAGCTATTCTAAACTGTCTACAATACAATGTGGGGCGCTCACCTCCCAGAAACTAATAGATAACTAATGGCAAAAATACTAAAGTAATAAAGTACTCTCTATCCAATCAAAATGAAGTTTTCAAGCAGTCACAATGCCACCTTTTCTGAGAGGGACTCACGCATCCTGAAATTGTGAAAGCTGTCAGATGGGACGCAGCCCACTCGAGGGAGACGAAAGACTTGAAAGGAAGCAATTCGAATCACTCATACAATATCGCAATCATGAAAATCCACTTAGAACTAAATTTAATTCCACCGCACCTTTGAGTGTGGCCGTTACATTTATTTGATTAACTTCTCCTATGGCAGTGCAAACAACGCTCTTTGCGAGTCTAAAAGAACTTTTGCCTTTAAAGGCAATCAGTCATAAAACGATTTATGTCAAAATTTCACTAAGCCAATCGTCCCTTCTTTACAATTCGTTAGCGCCCATTTTGGATTAATCAGTGTGTAGGCGCGGGAAGTGATTCATTTATCCATTTTTGGGAGTTTCGCTAATGTGTAGCTTACAGAATTGTGACAATTTATAAAATATTTCATTATCTGATTCTGTAAAGGCAGAATATATCTTGCAAGTCATCTTATCTCCTTCAAAGGATTAAATCACTTATATTTTGAGAGATTTTAACCAAAAGAACTACTTTTTGCAAGCCTATTAGCTTTCAGACATGGGATTGGTTGATCAAAGGGGCAGGGTGGGTTACGATTGGTGGGAGGTGGCAGTGCCCTCCACGCCGTAGTCCGACTAGCTAGCTCTGCGGTATTACAGGTGAAGGATGCTAATAACATGAGCATTTCAGAATGGCTGGAAGGCAGGAGAAGGATGAATCACTCTCCTACAAGCAGGAGTTTTTACGTTTCTGTCAGACTACCACCATTCGTGGTGTCTCCCGTATTGTCAACTCGCGCAACAAAGGCATTCGTTCCCTCTGGTTGACCTTTGTCATCTGTCTCTATATAGGCCTCTTCACTTGTATGATCCTCCTGGCGAGCCAGTACTTCGACTACGATGTCATCCATCCCCCCAGGGTGCTTCGTGATACACCCTCACCTTTCCCCTCCCTCACCCTTTGCAATCTCCGTCCTCTCTCTCCGCCGGGCATGAAACGAATCCGACAGCTCCAGTTTCGTGATCCTCGAGACTTTGCAAAAAATCTTAATGAATTTGCTGCTGGTCTCTACTTCTATCGTAACAGATCTCATGACTATGAACTCGTGAGTAGCGCCATTTCCATGGGTGGATATTTAGAGAGTCTTCCCAAAGGCAGTTCCTACTCCCTGGGCCACCTACAGAACGAGACCGTTATTCAGTGCATGGTAAGAGAAAGTACCATCTATAAATATATATATATATATATATATATATGCATATGCTGCATCCCTTTATCTGCAACACTGATGCTAATCAAACAGCACCCTGCATTGCATCAGGGTGGTCACTTGTTTCTTCTGGCCTACATCGAAGTAAGAATGGGGCTATCAAACAAAGAAAATCTCATATAATCAAAAATATTTATTTAGTTTACAAGGTGGAATGCTCTTATGCTTGTTTTTCTTCTGAAATCTGCCATACATGTATAGGCGGCAATAGCCGTGGTGTGATGTTGTTGTG
>NW_020170421.1:357741-373635 GCF_000524195.1 Echinococcus granulosus | reverse complement strand
ACTCATTGCCTCTCACTTTTTTGCGATGAGGTAAAATGCAACGAATAATTATCCTCCTCTCGCCTCTTCTTTACTTTATTTCTGCCAAATTACTCCAAAAACGATTATGATTCCTCAAAGTTGCCCTCATTGTTACGTTTACCCATTCCTTTCTATCCTCATTGGAGCTGTGTGTGTTAGGCAAAATTACCTTTCAGCAGTTTTGTGATAGTCGCAGAGTCCGAGGAGAGTTGGGAGGCATTCAACTCCATCAATCCTGTCATCGTAGTGGTCACTAAATTTATTAAAGCCTGAACCACTTTTGAAACTTCGTCTCGTAAACAAAGTAGAGTGAAGAGACCGTTTTGCCTCAAGGAAACTCCCCTTTTGCTGCTAGATAGAAAATTTAAAAACACTTAAAAAGTTTTAGGGCAAACTTTTAAAAGGGAAGTAGAATGTGATGTGAGTTTTGCCCACTTGAAATGCCCTTCTACCTACTGCGTTAACATTTGCTGATAAAATTAGTTTTTGGACTACCCTTGAGTAGCTCCATCATCATTAACATCATACCTATCATTGGATTTGTCACAATCACTTCGCCTATGGGCATCCTTCTTTCTGCTGGAGATGAAACTTTTTTAGAAGATTTAAGCATAAATTGCCCCCAAAATGTTATAATTTATAAATTTCCTTGACGATTTTGTTTGGCACTTGCACATTTTAGTGCTAAGAATTAGTTCATTATTCAAACTTAAGTAGAATTACGACAAAGAGAAGTACTTTCTTAGTAATGAAAGTACTCAAATGCGATATCGACAATTGGATGGTCAAGCTCTGGTACTTAGTTCTCGATACTCGGTACATGTAGATTTTTATAAGTAATGATGCTTCAAGGAGAATGTGAAGTCGATTGGACTTTACTTTGCAATGAGAAAAGATTATGCAAATGAAATGCTGTAACTACGATGGGAGGGCAAAATTTCAACTACAAGAAATCGACTTTTATGATAAAGTCTCTCAAATCTAGTCCAAGAAAGTGAATTTACCTACGTGGTAATCAATTTTGCAAACGTTATTTTAGGACCGAAAACTTTTACTTTCGGTGTGTATGAGCCGAAAAATACATTTTACTAGATAAACCGTGGAGAAGCTCAACCATCACAAATATTAGAGTACCCCTGGAAGCAGAATTCGAATTAAATTTGTGAAGCGACGTAAAGGGAAGCAAGGATAACCTGCCAATGAAATAATCGGCAGACGGAAAATTGAGGGTGCTGGACTGCTTTGCGCCGATTGGATTTCCCTCGTCCTCTCACTTTTTTCCTTTGTCAGGCTATTCGAAGTGCCAACTTTGGGAAAAAAGAACAGTCTCCCGCCTTTGATGGAGGATGCAAAAGAGGGAGAGGGAGCACAATTTGCCATTCAGTGAAGTCGGATTTTTTAAACTAAGGCCTAATTTACTGACTGATTTCGTGTCAAGAAGCACTGATACTTACCCCACCACCAATTTGGTTGTCATATCCAGTGATGGCTTCTTGGCATAACGCAACCTCTTGATTGCGATGGAAAGCATACCGGAGTGTTTATTTTTCTAAAAATTCAAACTTCACTGGTCCAGAGCTATCAAGATAGGTCTCCAAAAAATTGAAAAAAATCCAGATTAACTGTGAAAATCATTGAATGCAGTGTACAGATGTTCGCGATTTAATAGGCCTTCGGTCTTATGCTATAGTGAATTGGTTTGAGCAACTTCCTTGTTTATTTCAACCAGAGAAATATATGAAAAAGTTTCTAATGCCATTCTATACAGATGGATTATTGAGTAAAGAAGGCTACTGGTCAGTTCTAAAAGTAAAAAATGCAAAAAAATCAGGGAAATGGAGGTAATTTCATGCGAGCAAGTAAATGGGAGAAGCTGGTAACTGTGCAAAAGCGGCACCTATTAGTAGACAAAGGGAGCTGCTGTCCTGTCGTACCTTCGTGATCTCAGAACACAAATTCACTCAGAAGGTGTCACTTAAAAAGATCGTCTTCCTGTATTTTTTGATTTTCCTCACTCCCCCTTATTGTGGCATGAATTGAGCTACAAGTAGGATTCACTGTCTGGCTTTGAAAACATTACCTCCATTCTTTAAGCACTAAATGAAATCAGTGGTTGTGCTTGGGTGATTCTACTCCTCTTTAAAACCAACGCAGGTGCTGTATTTGGAGGGGAGTAGTCGGATAATAGAGCCGTGCGAGAAGGTAGGACGCTGGCGTCACTTCTTCCACGCGCTCTACCTCAACTGCCACAGCTTCGACATCGACCCAAGCATCAGTCGGCGTGTGCTCACTATCGAGCTCTTCAGTTACCTTAATGAGCGCCATGACGAAGTGGAGTGCCATGACTGCTTTGCCTCGGAGATCAAATCCCAACTTTCCGGCGCTGTGGTTGTGGTACACACAGCTAGCACCTATCCCGACGTGAACCAGGAGGGCATCAACCTCCAGCCCGGCACCCTTACTGAAATTAAAATTAAGGCCATTGAGAATATCCAAAAGGAGCCGCCCTATGGTCGTTGTACTCGCGACACTCCCACCGAGATTCCGGGCCATGATAACATGAGCTATGCCTACTCGGAGTACGGATGTCGGATGTATACCATTCAGGTGGGCTAATCGAATTTAACTTCCTTAGCACTTGACACTCTTGCTACCATCGCCGTGTATATGCGACGGCCCGATTTTATTACCTAAGCCAGACGTTACGACCGTGTGACTTGTGTTTCTTTTTTCTAATTTATGATAACCGGTTGTACTATCTCGAATCTCGAGCACCTGAGCTAAAAGCATGTAAACATATTTTTCTGTAAATACGCTCAACAAAACTCGATGGCAATAAGTGTCATGTAAGCACATTAAGACATTTCAGTCGTGGTGGTCAAAAAATGCTTCTAATACATTCCTTCCTTCATTAATTCATCCTACCTTATTTATTGTCTAACAAATCATTGAGTTTTTTTTTCTGTAGCCTAATTACATAGCGGCTGTGTGCCTCAGAGACTGGAGGAATTTATTGTTCTCTTAATTGAAGGAGTTATTGCTGGAGGTTGAGGAAGGATCTCACTTATTCCTTTACATAATTGGGACGTTCTGCTTCTAGAGAGTGGTCGTGGAACATCCAAACGACAAAAGCAGACCTTAAGGGAGGATCTAATAACTTGTAATTTAAGACTGGGGGTAAGATATTTGTGCATAAACCGTTTGAGTTATGAATCACAGGATGAATGATTACGATGTGGTACAAATCAAGATACAGTTCAAGTTACGCCGCCTGTCAAATCAGTGTGTGCCCTTAGAGGCCAAAATGTTGGAAGAACCAAGAGTAAATTTTAATGACTCCCTCCCCGTGTGACCTGGCTGACGAACGCACACACACTCATGCGGACAGAAGAAATCTTGTAAAGTCGAGACTATGCAATAGGTGAAGTCCAACACCCTTTCTGCAAATCCGATTATTTCCTGTCAAGTTCGTGTTTGGATTAGCGTTGAAGACCTACTTAAGCGTATCAATAGGAAGACTAGTGACACAGGTACCATGATCAGAGCCAATACTATCAAGGTAAGGCCTAACTCTACAAAACTGGAGCACGTATTTCTCTGTTACACGAACCTCTCTTTCATCTGGATGTCATTTACAGACCTCTTTGCGGTCAATCGTTGAGTGCACTAAAACCACTCGTGAATTATGCACTAGGGTTTTACAATGATTCCCCACCACAATGATAAGGATTTTGTACCCAAAGATTGACGTAAATTAAAGATGGATGATGGTCTAGCGCAAGTTTATTTTGTATGCCAACCCAGTTCCGCGAAGCGCCCGATGTGAGGAGCTCTAACGGGTCCAAGATCGCAGTTCTCTTCATAACTTCCTACAACAAAGGGATTTATCTAATCTCCTGATGAAGATCACAACTCGACTTTGCAGTTACTTTTAAAAAGCCCTTCAATTTCCTGAAGTACTGAACTTGAGTCTTTAGTGATTGCCAATTCTCCGCATGAGTTTCCTCGGACTCAAACATCCACAGGACAAAAATTTCCTCTGATGTTTGGTTGTGTTATGTATTTAAGAAAAGCAGGGTTTTGGTTAAGTTGGAGTGGATTCACTTGCCGCTACCACCAATTTAGTGCTCAAATTGTTCTTAAAGGCGTAACAAAGTACAATCGTTTGTCATAAACGTACAGAGGACCTAAATGAATAATGGCTTGATAGCCTGAGCAGAGCCGATGCCACCGACTTGTAGGCTGGATTGTGGGAGGTCGGGAAAGAAAGCATCCTACTGCACTCTCGCGCCTCTCCTCTTACCATTAATAACGGCATCTGTCTGTCTTTCTCTCAACCCGACAATATCAGTCGTGACAATAGTCGCATAGAGACGAGGTGGAAAATATTTACTATATGACCTGAATCGGTCCCTAGAGATTTGGTTAGTAAAACCTCACGGTTAACATATCAGAAATGGGAAAATTTGCAGGTTTCACAGGTTTAAGAATCTAGTTAATTGTAGCATGTTTGGAATTTACTTACTTTCTCTTCATTAATGAAATCCTAGTTTTCGAAGGCAAATAAATACAGACCTCAAGTCCAACTTCAATAACGAATTTGGGTATCGATGAATTGGAAGCACAAATTTTAGCCAAAATTAAAGGGAATATACGAATAGTACGCCATCGTTCTAGAGATAAAAAGAATAAAAAAAAAAGAAAAAAAAACGTTTTTAACATCAAAAATATGTTGGAGAGAGAAAAATAGGGTACAAACTGAGGGCAGAACATCAGCTGCCACTTATGCAGATTTTATGAACAAGACACAACTCTACTCCATAACCATTAAGGGAGTGATCTGCGTATTCTCCTCTGCAATTTGGCAAACTGTTGCGCTTCACGGTTCAAAAGACAACATTACTCCCTAAATTCCCATTGGTGCATCGCTTGAGTCCTCTCTGAAGATGTCACGACTCGTACCATTATGAAAGAGCTGAGAGACTCTGGGCATAAGCACCGAGTTATGTCACCAAGTAGAAAATAAAAACCTCCAAGAATGTAAAGGCAATGTAAATAAATCCGACATGAAATCCAACCCACTAAACAGAGGAGTGTATTTCTGTCAACTGGCCTTACTACTACAGTCTTGTCCATGTTGCAGGCTGAGATCAACGAGAATTGCAACTGCAATGCCATAGAATTTCCCATAATAAACAACAGCCTGCCATTCTGCATGTCGATGGTGGATTTCGTGAAGGAGAACCGGTGTGTCTACGAGAAAATGGTGAAACAGGCAGAAATGCGCAACGCCACTGGACCGAGTGAAGAGTTTCTCACCTGTGAGGCGCAACTCAACATGGCTCGAGATCGCATTCTCTGCAAAGCTCTCGTCATGCAAGAATTCCAGGTGAGAAAGGGCGCTTTTTATACATGTATTCGAGGCCACAAATGCCGCTTAGAAGGTGAGTTTTTCTCCATGTGGGTTAAGATATTTGCAACGGTGCCTAAAATTCAAAGATTTTGGGAAATTTGACCCTAATTTCAAAAACACTTATAACGGTCTTTAACAGCTACACAAGAATTTGCCAGTTCAGTGGTGCCTGCAAAATGTGGGACCATTACTGGTTGCTACCAACTCTGCTTTAAGATACATATCACAGTCCCAAAAACCGATATGCATTTATATGTGAATCTGTCTATCTACAGATGAAAGTAAGGTTTTTAATTTGAAGGAAATAAAAAATTGAGCGCATCCTTCTTCAAATGAAATGACTTGCGGAAGTGTGTAAAAAGGGAAATGATAAATTGGTTTGAGCTGCGGAGGATGTATATATAAAGAGGGAGGGAGAGACTTAGTAATTGCGATGCTTGAAAAAACAAAGCAGGCGAAAAAACCTCCTTTAAATGCTCGTATTTAGATAATAAAAGTTCCTCTATTGAGGAATATAAACGCATAGGTTTGGCTTTTGTTTGAAAGAAGTGGGTTGAAAATTACACAAGCTGGTTTTCACTCAGAGGTGTGTGTTTTAAGTTGCCGCCTTTCATTAACTAATGCACAAAATTCTACCTGATTCCAAAAATGTAACCTTAACTTTTAAGTATAACTGCTGGAGTAACTCGAGTTTTCCCCAAAGCCGTGATAAGCCGCACCAGTATCAAAGAAGCGTAGGAGGGGTTCGGAGGCTTTAAGCAGGGTTCTCCCCACACGGTTCTCGGGTGGAGTACCATCTTTGGGAGGTAAAGAGTTCACTGCAACTGGAGAGGAATGGATCCACTCGGATATAAACTCATCAGCCGGAAAGACAACCATTGTGTACAATTGCATCACATACTGGTCTACAAGGTGCTGGGCCTTGTTGAAATTATACGGTTCCTAGTGCCTTTAGCGATTTGTACTATTTTCAAGCATTATAGCGAAATTTGGCTTAAACAAGGACAACGGAAAAAATGATTCCACTGCAATCGTAATGGAGTGGTAAAGTGGCTGCAGAACATTGATGATATCACCTGAAAAGCACTTTTATTTTCCTCCAAATAAAAAGCATTTTTGGGAATAAAACTGAAAGTAATTGCAAAGACACCAAAAATTATAACATGCACCCAATAAAAGGCAATCTTTGAAAAAAAGACGTGGTTACAGCCCTCACAGTTACATTTACGGATTACCAACAAATTTTTCTTTTGTTATTCGTACTAGCCACGAAAACCGCGCCTTCAGTAGAAGTATTGAGACCATGAATGTTCACATTCCAATACCGTGGAGATTTGAACAAGTATATTTGTAAATTGTATTCTTTCATTCTGCTAAACAGGGAGGTTAACAAACTTCTTAGGAGCTCCCGATCTTTAAGTAGATTTCACTTGAATGCGCACTTTTACATAAAAACAATTGACAGAATGGGCGATCTTTCTTGGCGTAGCAGCAGCTTGTCGTATGCTGGGTTTGAATGAATCCAATGGCTCTCCACTTTAAAATATGCAGATGTTACATGATAATGTAACCCCTCGAAACTTCCCAAGGATGAAGAAAGGCTTAATACTTAAGCGAAACATGTATTGACAACGTTGAGAAGGGGTGGAGACCACTGGCATGGCCTGAAGGACATAGAGCCCAGCGAAAGTACAATCGCGGGGACCTAAGCGCCTACGTGACCAGAAAGAAGAGTTAAGCAAATAACCAAAGTATTGTAATAACTAACTACTCCCTTATAGGGGTTGCATCTAGTAAAGATTACCAACTTCTAGGACCATTATAGCCAATATAAATAAAAGGGAAGAAGCAAGAATTCCTTATAAATAATTTAATGTGTCCCCGATTGTATTTTTTTAATTTAATGCCGAAATTCACGTATATGGAAGCATAAGGCTAAAGAACCAGAAGATTAAGATTTATAGTGACATCATTTCAAAGGTTAAAAGAATCACCTGACGAATGCTAGTAAGTTGTCAGCTTATTGTAAGCAATTATCGGGATTTCTAGGATCCATATCCGCCTGAATTTGCTAGAAAGAGATCTGAAATAACTTTCAGTGTGACACAACTTAAATGCAGCCCATTTTGTCGTAAAAGTATCTGAGATAAGGTGAAAGGGTTCAACTAGGTGCCACAAAATCTTTTGCGGCATTGAAGCACATCTGAACATACCCCAATTGTTGACCTCGTAGTTTAACAGTTTGCCAAAGGTAAATGCGAGTTCACCTAGAGGAACTCGTGACTCCTATGAGTTAAGGAAGGATTGTCGTGAACTGCCTGAGCTTACCACAGGGTCTGCAGTAGTTGGGAAATCAAATTATATTCGCAACCGGGTTTCATGGCGGTAATGTGATTCTGAAGGAAGAGGCTTCTTCACTCGCACACTGCATCCCTTGAGACGATTTTCACCATCTGAGAGTTATTTCAGTTTAGTCACGTACTTCCATAACGGTTCATTTTTTTAGAAACTACCAATAATCCCGGATTTCGGTTTCAGCAATCTATATTTCACCAACAATAGTCCAGTGTTTCTTAATAAAGCAGCTTTTATTTTTTCAAGAACGGAAGTAAGAAGAGCCCTCCCCACACCACTTCATTCACTATTTTAATAGGCTCCTCAGAGGCCGCCAAAGCATTGTGTATGGAATCATAACATTTAAAGGTAAAGCCCAGATATAATGCTCCAATACTAGTTGCCTTCATTAAAAATGAAACAAACTTACCGAATGTAAATTGTATTTTGTGAGGCCCCCTACATCGCTTTTTTACCAATCCTTACAAAATTACCATAATTTGTTGCCTAACTAGGGTAAAAGTCATTGGCCTTTATATACTACTTTTTAGGGCATAAGTAGTACAAGGCAGTAGAGGTATCTTGATGGTAAAATCAAGTTAAAACTAAGTTAGAATCTTTTTTTGCTACCCACCAAAATTATTAACCATCATCAATATGTGAAACTAAATAGGGCCGTAAATTTTATTAACTTATTTATTCATTCGGTTCCCCACAAACACAAAATATTTCGAATCAGTAAGTGACTTAAACGATGGGATTGAATTAAAGCCTCGATAGCTGGTGTGGTTGGACCAGTGCTTTCCATCGCTCACCACCCGGTTGTACAGAACCAGTAAGTAGGGGTTAGAGGAAGGAGAATGAATTATATACAATGTAGTTATTTTTTCCCAAGTAAACAAGCCACATGGAGCTCCACCAGATGCTCGGTTTTTCCCCAAATCGTACACTTCTTCACAAGCAAATCAAATAACATTGTATCTCTTTGTCAAAGAGCGCAATGCGATTTAAGTTCTCCTACATCCCACTTCTTCTGGATAATTCAGGAGCAGTGAACCAATTTATTTTGTCTTATTCGTCAGCAGTGGTATTCCAAAATGGCAAAAAATGTTCTACAGTCCTGAGAATTTTGAACCACCCCTCGAGAGCTTACAATCATCACAGAGGAAACCCCTTGACAAAAGTCCAGAACTCCTGCAAAGAGTCTGGTCAAAGAGAAAAATCGCAACATAGTGTAGTCACTTGGTCTGTAATGGCTACGCTGAAACGAATGAAAACCCCCTTTTCTTAAGCCGTTTATTGCACTGTATTTCCAGTGCTGGGATTCCAAAGAAGGCACTATTTGCCAAAAGCTAGAGGTGCTTAAGTTTACCAGGTATTCATATAGGTCGAGACTTTCTGTCTAATAGAGGGAAATGGGAAAAAAATTAAGGGCGTAGAAAATGCATTTTTATTTTTTTAAGATCCCCCCTGTCCGTACTTCCTTGACACAGAAAGATGTGTCATTACGGCCACATCATCCACATCATCGTCCAATATCGAAACTGTCTGCTGTGGTGTCGTCCTAGGGCCCACAGCAGACGTGGGATGCCCTTTACAACATTTGCACCATTCATATGCCTACCTGTTGAGCGCCTTAGGATTTCATATCCCGATCAAACCTAAACTCCTCTCTACTGGTACATTTCCTTTGCTTTTACTAGGATTTTGCTTTAACAGGAGGCTTCATTAACATACACTGTGGCATGCAACCTGGCACTTCTACTGCAGTCTTGATTAATGGCGTCTAGGTCCGACTGGTCCACGACATGAGTGCCGGTTGATAGTCACTTACTGCCGTGAGCAGTGTCACCGTAATAGCGTCGCCTTTTTAAAGCTGTAAAAGCAAAAGTACTCTTTTGGCTTGAACTCGCCTCGTGTAAATAAACCAACTCCACTTTTAGAATGCAGCCTGTAAATGTCTTTTTCACTTTTTCTGCATACTTTTTTCATCAATGTTGCTGTTGAATTTACTGGTCCTATTAAGCCCACCTGTCAGCGTTTTGATATTTTGCAATTTGCACCAGTAGTTACCTTCTGTTTTAAATCTTGAAGAATTTTCTCCCTGTCTCAGGAAACTGTTTTTCAAAATCGCTTAAAGTGATTAATCAGATAATAAAAAGAAGAGGTCTGATTGACGGATTTTAGTTAAATATTGAGGCTCTATGATGAGTTTTTTTTATTTTGCGTCTGTGATACCAGGGCGATGTAGTGCCGACATGTACATTGCCCTGCGCCTTCTACTCCTACGAGACGGACCGTTCCACATCAACGTGGCCAACGAAGTCCTGGCAGCTCACGTGGCTAAGCACTGACGTTGGGCGCACCATACTGGAGATGCCCGAAATGGTCGAATATCGTCGCGCGGTGGAATTGCTCAGCCAACCCGATGGCGATACTGGAGCCAACAAACGTGAGGTGCTGAGAATCCTCGAGCAAAACAACGCCGTTGAACGAAACCTTCTTGCTATCATCGTGGTTAGATCCAATTTCAACCTGCACAAGGTGAGAGGGCACGTCGTCTAGTGTACTTTAAATTCATTCAGTAATGTGGAAAGCATATAGTTGATCTGATTGAGCAGTCCATGGGTGAAATGGCAGCAGGGTTATAACACAGAGCGGACATTTAAAAGCTTGAACACTTATTCACCATATTTGGATGGATGTTGCTCCAACCTTGAGATCTGAAGAATGGTCGGGCAACCATAACTGGTGGGACAAAGTTTAAAACAGGTATGAAGCTAATGTTGGTATAATCAGAGGACCTGCAACTAAAAAGGCTTTTAAAAGAAGCTGGCATTCTTGGCCCTAAGAACGGTCTGAGGACGTAGTAGTGCAATGGCTAAGGCAAGCATTGACTGTCTTGCAACTTTCAGTAGATGACTAACTGACTGGATCTTCATCTACTGAACGATTCAGATCGTATTGAAAACTTTTACTGACCACTAAAATGATTTACTGCTATTTCGATCCTCTTCAACGCAAAATTATGAATGCTTCTAGCTGCATTGGCAGGTCAAGACGCCTCTTTCATCGGGGCAAATTGGGGGGCGTTTGTGCCTCCACCCATTCACATTACCGCAGTTTGAAAATAACGGTAGCAAATTCAATCCTTTCCCAGCTATATTTTGTTAAAATGGTACTTCTGCGTCATAATGCATTTCTGTTCTAAATTTAGCTTTGAAAAAGGTGTTGCATTATGAACGGTGAGACAGAGCATTGTATTTTGCAGGATGGTTGACATACCTGACTCGAAAGGCGACGCAAAATCAGCGAAATTGTCAAAATAAGTCTTTTTTCCACCGCATAACAAACGCAACTCACACTTGCCTGTCTTTCGAATGTGAGCGTTTTCATTTGCCTTAGTGGTATAAGCTCAGCAGACTTCATAAAGCGTGACAGGGTGTGGACGACGGGTCGGCTTTGGATTTTCAGACTTAAAGGCATACAATTCTTCTCATATAATATACTTACTAAATCCCTTAAAAATATCTTCACACTCAATTCCACATCCGAACACTGTTCCGGGACATGAAAACACCATCTAGTTAAGGTAGGTAAATAGGGCTACGTACGAAATTCATAGTATTTAGAAAAAGTAAGAATTTTTACAAGTACTGTCTTCAATAAATTAAGTTAAAATACAAATAGTTCACAAAAAAGGGGTTCATTGAACAAACCTTTAAAACCTTTTGTACTAAAATAATCTGTCTGCAAACAACTCACTGCAAGCAAGTTAGCAAATTTTTTACAAAGGATTGATTTCTTTGTTCCAAAACCAACCCTCCTTACCCATGACTTATACTGTAGCATCCCGTGACCTTCTTACAGTCGAGAGAAAATATAACACTTGGGCAGAATATACACTGCTGAAGCATAAAAGAACCAGAGGAGCCACTGGCATAGTTCTGAGGCAGTGTCGCTCAGCGGAAGCACAATTGCGGAGACTTAATTGCCCGCGAAACCGTAACAAAGGATTAGTCAAATGATCAAGATACTGCACAGGCACCTTCTCTCCTTTTGAATGTCGTCTCCAGTGCTTCCCTTGGTTAGCCTTTCGCGTCAATCATCACAAAGCAATTGGTGCTGTCAGGGAAGGCACCCAGGAACCAACCGTGTCAGTAATTTAATTTGGATTCAACTGAGAAGGGGCCTGACTGCAACTCCACTAATCTCTCCTGGCCATTCCCCACGATGTGGGATTTCGCACTGTTTGTAAACTGTATTTGGGCAAGAGAGAATGTGCAGACCATCTCGTGTGTCAATCGCTAGTCCTAAGAAAACTTATCCAAAAGCAGAGGCATTTGATAAGGAAAGAATCTGAAATAGTTTCTTTGAGATAAGGTTTCGCCCCTGGTCCTTCTTGCCACCTTGTTTGCAATTCAGTGCTATCCACCCATATCTGTCGGCCTGAGATCTATCGAGCCAGTAGAGAGATGGAGGTGGTATCGCATGTTCACTTCCTTGACATCCTCATGCAGGTACCGTAGACAACTGCGTAACCAACTTTCCTAGGTGGTTCACGGCCGCAGCTATTGTCACTTCAGTTGTCAACATTCCTGCGGAACACAAAAGTGGGGTAGTTGCCGCAGGTAGACGCCATTTTTAACTTCTCTGATAGGGGTTGTCACATTTTTTTCACCTGCAGCATATGCTTCTCTTCCGTCGCGTTAAGACTTAGCATTCAGTAACAGAAATAGGAATAACTGCCCTCCAGAATAGGATTTGCTTTCCACTGCCACCAATGTTACACCCGAGTCATTCCTGAAAGGAGTCATAGTACTGGTGCGGAATATGTATTAATGAAGCACAGAAGCGCTATGAAGCTGCTGGCATAGCCTGGAGGCCATGCCGTCCAACAAAATTACAGAATCAGAGCCACAAGTGCCCGTGAACCCAAAATGAAGTAATAAACAAGTCCAAAGTATTGCAGTAAATTACACCTTTGCAATCTGCAGAGTTGGCTGTTCGAATAAACATGCATGGAATATGGAGTAAAGAGGCATGAACTCTAGCCACCTGAAAAGTGGAATCGTTCCAACTGATCTACTTGAATGATAAGGACCCTTTCTGTTCCCTCGGCATATCAACCGTGTGCCTTCATTGGGCATTACTCCTAACTTTATGATGCACACCATAAAGCCCTTCATTTGGAAATAGCTATCCTCGTACCATTTCGGTAGCTTTTAATGGACAACAAACTGTCGCTGTTGTATGCCCTCGAGCACGCGTTCGTAAACATTTTAAAAACACTTATACTAGTGAGGTTTTATGCCTGTAGTGTAATGGACATTTATGACTGGCTTTGAAGGTAATGGACACTCCTGAAGTAATTTATCGTGTTTACTAATTTCTAATGCCACAAATGGAACACATTGTGGGTTATTACTTCATGCCTCCCGTACTAGACTCTACTCAGCTAGCTGTCGGTGCTATGTGATTTACTCGCTATCATAATTATTTTCACATGAGAAAATTGAGGCAAGTAGCTGAGCACCAGAGGCGATCAGCACCGAAGCCTGCTTAAAGGTGGCGGAATACAGAGATGACCGAAAAGGAAGCAAATTACCGACGACCAGGGCTTCTCAAACTCGAAATGCATTCTTTTGAATCACTTGTAGCACTCCGAGTCTTACTTGAAGTCAAAAGATGGAATAATATCAGGGCGGAATATATACTGCTGACGTAAAGAAGGGCTTGACACAATCGGCATCGCTCCGAGGTGGTGCCACCCAGCGGAAGTACAAAGGCAGAGCCTTAAAATACTTCCCAAACCAAGCCAAAGAGTTAAACAAACAGTCAAAGTATTAAATACTAAACTCACCTTCCTCGCTTGCACTTTAGTTACCATATTTTCCTTTCGAGTCAGGTAACTGAAAAATTTACGCAATTTATCGTCAACCCAATCCCTCGACGGCATATATGCCCTGTGGTTGAGGGTTTCTCTCAATAGCAAATAAGCAGTCTCATGCAATGTTTACGCCATCACTGAATAATTCCAATTTACTAAACAAATACAGTCTGTTCTGTACTTTTTGTCAAGGTTGCCGAGAAAGAAGTCTTTTCATTGACGAGTTTCCTCTCCCAAACCGGTGGTCTACTATCAATTTGGATTGGTCTGACAATGATTTGCGTGGTGGAGGTACTCGAATTGATCATAAACTGCGTCTTTGTTTACAAAGCTAAGAAGAATAGTGAATTCAACCAAAGTGAGTCCCCGATGCCGCCAACAGCACAAACAAAGCGTAAAAGCCCCAGGCGAGGTAGTGATAAGGTACGAAACAGCCAGAAGGAAGACGAAATTGATGTCGGTTACGTTGCCCTCCCCATTTCCGAGGGGATCGATATTACCAACTGATTCGTTGAAGTGGCTCAGTAACATTGCCAACTCCGTTTCCGTGCTTGTACGTGTGGTGACTTCAGAACCTGTGTGATAGTTTAGCGCTGTGTACAGTTTCCGAACTTTCTCAACCCGAGCTTTACCATGCAACTTCCTCCCCAAAATTCACCCGCCTACCTCTCCCGCCTCTACCACTCCTCCCTCTCCATTCATTTTTGTCATTGCACTCTTCAACATCCTCAAAAGCAAATAATAAAAAAAGACGCTATTGCAGAAAATATAGTCGTTTTTAACACCTGTGACCTTGGAAGAGCATTGACAATTATGTCTCGGAGGTTTAGCTGCCTCAATATTGACACCAATTGTCACTGACCAAATTTCAACGCTGCTCAAAACACGAAAGAACACTTTAGTTAACCTGACTTGCCACAACCATTAATCGTTCACAGCCGAATTACTCGCTTTAGATGAAAAATGAACCGTTCGTGTGCTTGTCGGTGACTGCGAGCCGCCAAAACGCGTCATTAATCTGAAGAGGGTTAAAACCGTTCGTGTCACAAAATTGACAAAGGTAACAAAGTACAGAGAAGGTATTAGGCGAACAGAAAAGATAAGGAGAACTGGGTTTTCCTGAGGATGATGCTTGGCCTTATCAGCACATTAAAACCGGTCCATTGTTTGCACACTGGATAGCACAAGATGATCGAATCCAAACGTCACTGTAAACTTCTATTAACCGCTAAGAGTAGTGCTTATTGTTGAAATTATATGCTCGCGGTACAACCTGCTTCCTTGGCTTAATTTCTTCCAAATTTTAGTAGTCCCATTTGAGAGATAAATTAAGTCTGGGTAAGTTTATGGTAGATAGCTTAAAAGTCTGACATTCCCACCACCCGTAGCAGAGCGCACACGCGTCGCACACTTCGAGAGCTTCGTAAACAGAGCTTGTGTCCAGACCTGGATATCTAACGTTACAGGCGGGGTGTCTGAGTCTGAGTCCAGTCATGCCGAGCCATTCATTGTCTCGATCAATTTGATTGGCTGCCGAGATTGAAGAAACGTTTTGATCGCATGTGAGATCGTGTTGTCCCCTTTGCATGCATGCGTCTAAGGCATAGACGTGATGGTGAGGATAAGTACGGATGCTCCTCCTTAGAGCTCTGCGCTATAGATGAGAGTTTGCAACTATGAGGTGAAATCCATGCAACCCACAACAGGCGCGATGGTACAGGTGAGGACGGACCACCAAAGATGCAGCTACATTGATTGCGACCTGGGCACCAGTCGAGTCATGAAAGTGCCCCTGACAGTCACCGCAGACCCGCCTACCTTGCTCAGAGGTCTACAACGTCTGCTCGGGTGTTAGCGCTCCGAGATGCGTGCTTACCATCCTTCTACCAATGGCGTGATCTTACTCGAAATCCTCCCTACGGTGAAGGGGAGTATCGAGTAAAGTGGTTAGTTTACGCACCTATATCATTTCGTTGAATTCAAGCGGTGATATCGTGAAGATTTGTGAGGCTATAGAATAATCGTATTTAACAGCTAGATTTGTCTCTCAACGCTTGAAGCCATTTGATGCACTCGTAAAACCCTACAAAATTGTATAGTGCTTAAAATATTTTTAAAATGTAGAACAGGAGAGCAATCAGGCTTTGTTCTTCCCTCTTTTGTTTTTGAAAGATAGGAGAATCCATAGAATTCTTCCTAGGAAGAAGTGCATATCCTGCACGTGGTAATACTGGGC
>NW_020170421.1:337191-357641 GCF_000524195.1 Echinococcus granulosus | reverse complement strand
CCATTTCACTAACTGGCGTTACTTTCAGCGTGCTCAAGTCCATTGATTCTGCATAAACAAAGAATGAATATTTCATCAGAACCTAAACCTTTGGACCCCACAAACTTAGGAGTACTTGCAATCGCTACAACAGAACAGACTACACTTAGAAATTTGATGACATTACATTTGCAAAAGTAGCCTACATTGAACAATGGCATTAAATAAACATTATTTTAGCTGGAATCTTTCATTCAAATAATCATCAAGATGAATCAGTTCTGCGAAAACTATTCCACTTATCTCCGTTTTATTTCTACGCTTACGGTCAGGAAGAACTTTGCTGTTTTAATTTATAGGAAGCAGTCAACAGGTCTTAATACAGAGAATTCAAAAGGGCAAACTCTCAACATCAAATGCATTCCTATTTTCTTACCTCTCGTTCGCTTTCCTTTGCGCATGATGCAACATCACTTTTTCCTTTTTACCTAATTGACCTGCCATACTTTCAGACAGGCGAAATTCTATAGTGGCGTTTCCGCTCAAAAATTAGTCTTGCCAAGAATTAGCCGACGATAAAATCACAGGACATTTCGGCTCTGCTCCTCGTTCCTTCCGGTGAAAGTGAAAGTTCACGTTTTGTAAAAAGCGAACGGCAAAACATAATGCGCCTTACAGGTCAGAAGCTGAATTTATCACTAAGCTAATCGCTTCGAGTGTGTTGGATGTGGCCTGAGTTGTCATGACACATTTTTATAAATTAAGACATCTTACTTCGACCTATTTTTTGGGCATTTGTCGTGCTTTAACTCGATTTATTGTATAAACGGAAATAGCGTGAAGTCAAAATTATTTTATTGCCAAGTGCATCTATCACTTGTGTCGTGCCAGAAAATTCGTCTCTAGGAATAGCCAACGATGTAGCTTATGTGTGGAATACTTCTACTTTCCTCATGCAACTTATTTTCCCGGAAGTGGGGTCTGCCTGGCCAAAATCTTGACCATAATGCAAATCTCTCAACCCCTACAATTGACATTCTGACTGCCATTGCAAACGCTAATATTTATGGGTCAAATACCCACAATTTATGCGATCCTGGACAAATTTTTAGGGCAACTAAATGCCCGGGAACCGCATCATTTAAGCGAGGCTTTGACCTCCAAACTCATTGGGTGTGCGAATAGAACAAAGATTGAATATATTTACAGCCTGAATGTGTAATTGTATTAAAATTTAGTAAATTAAACAGCTTTTTTTCACCTGTCCCAACTTTTCGTTCGACGGTCAGCCAGCGGTACCAATCCAAGTTTTTTGCTAAAGCCAAACAAATAAAACGTTGGAATTTTCAACGTTTGGGGTTATGTATCTCTGAATAATAAAATTCAGATATAAAAACAAATTTTAAACCACGCAACCTTCGTGGACATTTTTATTGTGAGTTCTTGGTTTCCAAGGCAGTATATCTTTGATATTTCACAACTTTTAAAGCGATTTTTAATGTAAGTCTATGGTTAATGTTGCAATAAATTGTCTTTAAGTCTGCAAGGATTATTTTGTCAGTAGAAATAAATAAAATACTAAGGGTTTTAAACTTGCTTCTGATTTTTATGAAATGTTTCACTGATAGACACTCTTCTTTCAATCTGCCTCCAGGCAACGAAGAAATTATCATCTGCTCTCTGATGCAGTTCGTTGTGTGACTGAAGCGCATAGGATTGTGTATTGCAAACAAAGTGATGCCCACCCACAAAAATGCCATCAGGAGAATGCGGATAAGGCGATGGCCTGTAATACCTATCTGTCTAACAGTTCTTATGACTTTCCCCAATATACGTTGGCGTTTTTATTGAGTTGTTTCACCATCGCTTAAGTTAAAAACCGTTGTGCCGCATTAATTCTATGTAATTTGACCACTGCTGACACAGATTTTCGTCAGGTAGAATGGCGTGTTATCTGAGCGTGATGCATCCGCCTTTCGGTGACTCCTCATCCCAAATACTTTGCAAAAAAATGCGTGGCAGAAGGCTTTAGCACCTCAGAAATTAAGTAAGTTCCGATTCGTAAAGCAGAAAACTGGAAATAGCTATAAAACCCAAGTGGCATTTTATGATAAGAGTTCCAAATGAAGGGACAGAAGTGAAGGACACGATTGATGTAATGGATGTAAACGAAGACAATTTGTCCGTATCCTCGGGTCGCATCGAATAATTGCACATAACATTAACAGACATCGCAAAGACTTTTAGAATTAGTATATTTCGCAACATATGACTCCGTTAACATCGTAGACATTAATAAAATTGGAGGCTTGGTGATTGCCACGTTTGTTTATTTTGATATTATGGTGTTTGCGGTGCCCCGAGTCTTTCCTAAAGACGGAACAAGGACACGACACTGGGACAGAATATGTATTGCCGACGCTACTGACCTGGCCCAGAGACTGTCGCCCAGCGGAAGTTCAATCACGGGGCTTTGAACGCCCACCAAACCAAAACGAAAAGTTTAGCAAATACTCAAAGCATTGCAGTGGTTTTTGCAGATTAACCATTCAGTTTCAGCATCTTTTTCACCTTGAGTTTACAGATAAAAAACGGTTTTACATATAAGCACGATTGTCAAATAACTCTTAATTAATTACTGCTAGTTGCTGGTTTGAACAATGTATTTATTCATCCCTTTACTGCATGAAAAGTAATTAATTAGAGGCTGGATCGCTATCACTCATTGAGGTCATCCAAATTTCTTAATTATAGGGCCCAAAAAGGCTTGTGGGTGATTCTATCCTGTTTCTACCTCTTCCAAACCATGTAATTTGATAAAACGAAGGAACTCCAAAATTAGGAGAACCAAAGTTCACTTTATTTTTAACCCAAAACTGCAAAGAGTTCGCATGCGATAAGTGCTTTTTACGATTTACATAAACATCCTTTTGAAAATTTAACGTAATTTCTAGGGTTGCTTATTTAACATTTATAATGTACTTTCCATAAAGGCCATATAGTGGTAACGTATTCCGCTCCATTATAACCAACTCTTGGCTAGTTTAATGGCTAGCAACGCTTACTTGGAGCATAACATTTTATGTTTCTTTCGGCAAAAACGACTTATGGATCATTGCTTGGGAGTCACCGCGAGTGTGAGCTGTGCGAAACTTATACGAAAGTATAAAATATTTCTTATGGCGATTCGCATCCTGTTTTGTGAGTTTGGTCACGAAGCCTAGTCATTGTTTTAGTACGAAGCGGACACAAGAAAAGCGCAATTATTAGCTGCTTTTTAATTATACCTTTCATTTCTCCTTCTACTTATTTCCTGCATTTATTTGTTTAGTGAAATATAGTATTTTTAAGTACAGTTGCGTCATTCATGATATGAAATAGGGCTGTTGTAGCTCCCCAGGGTCACGCTTGAAACCGTGATGAGGAACGTTGACGTAGGAGCACGGCTTGTTGATAGTGTAGAGGAGGGCGGAGGAAGTATGGAAACTAACAAGGTGGTGGGACGAACCGCAGACACTGAGATCACGCGATTAAGTATAATCTAAAAAAAAGTCTAATTTTCCATCATTTTTTTCAACTATGCAAATAGGCTACTTTAATCCACCTATGTAAGCGCTTCATTATGGATATGTTGCAACGGTGGCTCTTGAGAACAAATTTTAAAAGTTAGGGCTCATTAAACAGGATCATCTGCTTGATATTTGATGGGAATTATATCATAGTTGTACTGGAGCCCTATGGCACTACTAGGGCAGCATGTGATTTATCAACATGGAGAAGGATTGGAAGCTACCAGCATGGCCCAGAGGCCACGATGCTCAGCGGAAGTACAAGGGCCGGGCCCGTAAGTGCCCTAGAAAAACACAAAGCGCTTAACAAACAACCAAAGTATTGCGCTTCCCCGAGTCAATCTCCCACGTTGCCCATCATAACGCAGTCTGTGCTTTTGGAAAAACACGGTCAACCGCCATCCACACCAGTCATCGAATTTGCGTGCAAGTGAGAAGATATCTGACCGCCGCCTTAAGGCCCTATCATGGCGACACTACTGGGTCAGGAGTTTTGTCCTGTTTTGGAACTGTATTAAGGGAAGGAAGAATATGCTGGCTGTCAAGTATGCTAATCGCTAGTCGTGAGAATACTGGCTCAAAAATGGAGTCGCTTGAAATAGATTTATGTAATAAGGCATCGTGTCTCTTCCTTCTTACCACTTTGTTCCCATTTCAGTTCTGCTCAAGTATATTTGTCTGGATTCTATCCACCTGGTGGGGGGGGGTATCGTGTGTTCACTTCATTGACATCTTTATCTAGGTACTGTCAAAAGCTGGTTAAGAAACTACTCTAGTTGGTTTACAGCCATGGCTAGGGTCACTTTCGTTGTTGATAGCATTCCTGTAAATCACGGGACTGAAGTAGTTGGCAAGGGTGGGTGCCACTTTTAACCCTTCTGTTGGAGCTCATCTCAATTCTTCCCTCAGTGGCATATCTCCTTCTTCCACTACTTTACAAAATATCGTTCAGCAATAAAAATCGGGTTTGTGGTACTTCTCCACCGGGTTCGCTTTTCGTTGCCACTAATGTAGGGCCCCGAAACTGCCCTGAAGACGAATGTAGACATGATACTGGGTCAGAACATGCACTGATGGTGTAGAATGGGCCTGGGAGCTACTAGCATGGACCAGGGGTCACGTCACCCAGCGAAAGTACAATCGCAGAGTTTTAACAGCCGTAAAACCCAAACAAAGAATTTTTCCAACCTACCAGGATATTTCTATGCAATAGTGAGGACTAATTGTATAAATTCGACCTATTAAAGCACTGTTTTTAATTTCCTAGCTCACCTGTACTTTTAAAAGAGAATAGCTTGTATAATTAGTTTTTTGAGAGGGATGAGGGTAGACTCCGTTTGTAATAAGACAAATATGCAGAATGTTAAGTTGTTTTTAAGATGACAGCTGTTATTTATCTTCTGCAGAGTTTATGGTTTGTCCAAATGTGATCATAAAGCCTGAAGGTAGGCAAGACGAGAAAGCTCTCTCAAACAGGCCCCAGCAATTGTAGTACGGGAAAGCAGGGTTGGGGGAGGCTTAAATAGTAGGGTGATTTGCCACAATGCCAATCGAGAACATTTTATAGACATAACATTTGGTCGCGTTTTGTTTCCAAACACCCACTTCATTCAGTGTACTAGTCGTAAAGTTATATCGTTTTGCTTAATGTCAACTTATCGTGACTTTACTAATTTGTTTGTGCTTTGAAAACCCACTTAACGGTTATGGAAGTTATCAATCCCAGAACTGCTTGATATTAGAAATGTTGCAGTGTTGAATTGTCAAAACCCGATCTCTGATATGAGGTGGTGGTTTTGTGGTATGGAGTGAAATGTAAACACTGGAGTAACTTGCCACTGTAGTGAGGCTAAATAGTAGGTAGTATATGTGTTACCGGCTTATTCACTCTTTTCGGTCTTAACAAGGTTTGTAGACGATGCAGATACGATCCTCGACTAGGAATGATTTCTCTCTGGGAAAGAAGAACGTAGTTGTTCCTTCCCTTGCCACATTCGACAGTGCATTATAAATGCGTGTCACGAGTCCACCTCTACCTACATTTAGCTCCCCAGGCTTTCTAGTTTGCACCATATAAACTAAAATATTTCGAAATTAGACTATACCTAGAAAAAAAATAAGGATAATGCATAGCGTCCACGCAGAATATGTATTGCTGAAGTGCAGATGTGTTGGGGGGTTACAGGCACTGTCTCCACGCCTTCTTTAGCCTTCAAGGAAGCCCCGGGACCCTACATTGAAGGCAGCGGAAGGCGGACCCGATCTTAAAGAATAACCAACGTGATTTCTTCCACTGGGTGATAAATCTTAACATGACGGAAAAGGGCATGTGCTAGGGATGGAAGAATCTGTGACGACCCCTAGCAGAAGGGTTGAATATGACCCAGTTCCGTGTTCTGTAGAAATGCCACTACCAACTGAAGCGACACGAGTTGTGGCCATTAAACATTTGGAAAAGTTAGCTGAGGAGCTGACTACGGTAGCTGTATGAAGCACTCGGGCAGAAGGACGATAGTTGCACCCTCCAGTGTCCGTGTAACTGAGATGAAGAGTTAAACAGTCAGTATTACAGACGCCATGGTCGATATCAAAAGTCCACTGAAAAATTTGCGTCCTTTCTTTCCAGGAACAGGCATCGTGACAGCACGAGGCTGAGTTTAACCCGATCTTGCAAAAAAGACATTTTAATAAATATTTGTGTGTTTATAAGTATGTTTTTTTTTCCCTACACGGATAACATCG
This sequence comes from Echinococcus granulosus, assembly GCF_000524195.1. Classification (NCBI taxonomy): domain Eukaryota; kingdom Metazoa; phylum Platyhelminthes; class Cestoda; order Cyclophyllidea; family Taeniidae; genus Echinococcus; species Echinococcus granulosus. The sequence continues at coordinate 351,351 of NW_020170421.1, read as the reverse complement.
TGCGCGTCAAAACCACGCTGCCACTCAACTCTCTTATTTTCCATTCTTACTTCTCTCATTAGTGTGAGGCTGACTGACACGCACTTTCTTTCCCGATTTTATCACCACTATACCAATTATCCTTAAATATTGCTTAGTTACTTTAAATTTTTACAGAAAGCTTTCAGAAATATGATGTCATCTGAAATTACTTTCTCCTACCAAAACTGTAGAGGCATTGCTGAATAGAAACTGAGAAGAATCAAGTAATTACATTTTTGACTCTGGTGGATTAGACTGGTGAAAGGTCTCAAGTTAAAAAGGAGAGAAATTTATCCTTTTTTATTCAAGATAAATCTACCGCTTTTGAAGGGAATTGGTATGCAATCATGAAAATGATCTGTGACAGTCCACATAAGTGTTGACTTTTATCTGTATTTACTATACCAAATTTTCGACATCCATTTTCGATACTGTCTGAATGGGAATGTGGTCACTCATTTGGAAGCTCATTTAGTTTCAGAGAGGGTTCTGACTGAGGTCACCCTTATTCCGTAGCGACCCGAGTTTTTTTCGAAAACTCAAGAATTTATAATATTAGGACAGACTGTGTGCTACCAATGCAGAGCTGGGCTGAGGATAGGTTGGGGAATGGGGCGGCTACTGGCATCCCCCCGACTCCATACTACTTAGCGGAAGAACAACCGCTAGGGTTTAATATGCTCGCGAAACCAAATCAAAGAGTTAAGCTAGCAACCAGGGTGTTATAGTCCTACCTTGAGTATATTTCGTCTCAGCATTATTCCTTGCATTGCTATAGAACACCACTTGATTATGTTTTGCTGTTAATGGGTCTAATCACTCCAATCCCCGGTGACAGGGCGATCTGTTCCTACACCCACACCTCACAACCTGTTCAGAACTGACTCAAAAGATAAGGCATAGCATACATTGATCTAACATGACCTAATTTCTAAAGCCGTCCTCAATGCCTGATTGGTGGACAAACTCTAAGATTACCTTAATATTGCATCCAAATCAAAGGGTTTCGTTCCACCTTCGAAGCTCTTAGAGATGGAAGAGTCGATGCAAGTAGATGAAGGCACAAAAGTTGGGTTTTGACGGTTTTTAAAAGGGAACTTGTGTATTTAAACCCTTTGGTTTTTTGGAATTCACCAGAACATTCTGAAATCAGCAAACTCTATGAATTGTTTTAAGATACGAGCATCTCATTAAACTGTATTTAGCTTCACCCAACCTTGATGCAAAACTTTTCATTTTCCCCAACTAAACTACTGTTTCATAATTTTTAAATGAAAAACCCAGCTGCCGTTTGTTCCCACCATTATATTTGAGTTGACCTCGGGGAGGATTTTCAAACACGTATGAGTAAAAGTATGGAGTGGGTGGCTGAGGAGGATTTGGTCTTTTTTTCACGGTTTAACATTAAATTTAATGGAAAAAAACCATGCATGAGTGGGCTCCACAAAGACGAGAGTCTACCCCAAAACAATCTCAATGCTTCTCAAATTTGGCCATTGTCGTTTGAGGGAACGAAGACGCAGGTGTCTGCTAGGCGAACCGTTCTTTTAACTGATTTTCCACAAAGGCGCATTGCAGTGAATTTCAAATTTACAGAAATACCTTTTACAAAGACTTTCATCTTTCCTCTTATGGGGCATTGCTATAAAAAGGTAAAGAGCTGGATGAATGTGCGGTTCACATAACGTGCATTCTCAGCAAGTGGTTTTAAAAGGGAAGTAGGAAGGAAAGTTAATTTGTTGTAATGCTTTGATTACGTGCTTAATTCTTCGTTTTGGTTTTGCAGGCTCCTAGGGTTCCACGATTGCACTGCCGCCCAACGGCTCGGCCTCCGGGCTATGCCAGTAGTCTTTATCCCACCCAGCTTAACCTTACGTCAGCACTACATATTCTGCCTTAGTATTACGCCTTCGTTCGTATTCAAAGAAGCCTCAAGGGGCTGCATTTTCGGCAGAGGAAAGCAAGACCGATCACAAAGGACAACCACCCTAAATCCGGAAGAAGTACCCGTGCCATGGATGGGAGAGTCTGAGACGAACCCTAGTAAAAGGAATGAGAAAGGCATTTATTTGAGGCAATAATTCAGGTTTTGTGTTTTGCAGGACAGATATTAACATCTGAAGTGACACTAGCCGTGGCTGTGGGCCACCTGGTAAGGTTGGTTACGGAGTTGTCTACGGTACCAGGATGAAGATGTCAATGAAATGAAAATGCAATAACTCTTCTACTAGCCTGATAGAATCCAGGCAGACGTAGATGGCCAGCACTTAAGCAAAAATAGAGTGACAAGGAAGAACAGACGCGAAATATTATCCCATAAAACTATGTCATGCACCGTCTCTTATTAAAGGACTCTTTTTTTAGTTCAGTGTACCTTCGACCAGCGATGGGTATGCGTGACAGTCTGTACATTCCTTCTTCCCCCAATATAGTTCTCAAGCAGGACCAAACTCCTAATCCAGTAGATATACCAAGAGGATTCAGTGACTTTGCGGTCAAGGATCATTTCAGTTGCACACCAATTCAATGACTAGCGGGGTTGGTTCGTAAGTGTATTCCTTACGGCACCGGCAAAGTTGTGGTGGCTGACGCGAAAGCTTGGCCAAGGGAATCGCTCAAAAGAGGCGAAGGAGCCATGTAACACTTTGATTTTTAATTAAACTTTTGATTTTTTGATAATATGAGGGCTGAAGTGGTCGGCTATTGGCCATGCACTGGGCGAGATGGCCTCCAGCCATGCCAGTAGCCCCCAGCCCTTCTGTACACCGCCCTAGTATCTTGTCTTCTTTCGTTTTTAAGATAGACTCGGGGCAGTGCATTAAGCTTTAAAGTTGTAAAGAGATTTTCAATGCTCAATAAATCTTTTCACCTTCAGAATTTTCCACACAAATATAATTAATTTGCATTGAATTTGTTTATGCTTTCAATAAATAATAGTTTGGGTACATTATAGGAGAGAATGCGGGTGGAATACGGAATGCCTCTCAAAGGTTCGTTAGCCTTTTAAAACCAATTATCAATTCTTTTACTGCCTTTTAATATTTACTGCATTTAGAGTAGTTTTTTTCCCTTTGTCTAGTCATCCGCACGCTTTTCCGACCATTCTGCGTATCCTTAATAGCCCAGAAGCGCTCCCATCGGCTCAGTTTAATGGTCCTAAGTGGGTACTTTGATCAGGAGGGGATGCAAAAATGGTCCTCTTTCAAATTAACTTTTATAGACCATCAATAAATAGCATACATCTGAAATCGTGCTTTGAAAAATACCCTCAGTAATGGTATCACTTTCTCGCACTTCAAACTTAGAGAATGTTTTTTTGATTCACTTTATTACGTTTGATACCGAAAAAAAACAGCAGATTTGGATATTGATGCCATGATGGTTTCTTTAAAAAACATAGTGAAAATATATGCAAACAAAGCGTTAGCTCGGCTCTCTGGGATCATTCTTCTGCGTCTTGTGCCATACGATTTTCTGTAACTTGTAACCCATCACGAAGTCGGCCAGAAGGGGATACAATTAACCCACATCACAGTGACGATGGCACCTGTTTGAAGTACTACGTACTGAAAAATTAGCTTTGATTCCTAAATATAGCATCTACTTCGAGAAGAACTGCATAGAGAAAGAGGTTGATTGGAGAGGTCGCGTTAAATGCTGGACGAGGCTCTTCGTAGAGGATATCCTGTTTCCCCCTTAATTCCTGTGGCACAAGCAGAAAAGAGCATTTCAAATTCTCTCACTGACTTAAGTCGGTGGGTTCGAAGGCGCATTAATAAGTCTTTCTTTAAGGGTTCTTTGACTCGATGTAGCATAATCCCCACCCATTCGGAAATTGCGTACTTTTTTATCTGCCCATAGCAGATATAGTCTCACTGAAATATGTTTATTTAATGATGGGTCAAAAAAATGGGAATGGTTCTTCACCTGGATCGAGTGTGCCTAACGATACCACCAGTGGTGGACTAGGCAGGAGGCTATGCGAAATCTGCGGGACGTTCAAACAAGCATAAATTTATTAAGTAAATCAAAGTGTCCAACATTTTAATCAAGTGTCTACCTCAAAAAGAGATCGGCTAACTCAGCCCAGCTACAATATTGTAGATAATACGGTACCGAGGCTTGCACTACTGAACTCGGTTGTTATAGCACTTGCAGTGCTTGAGAGCTCCATTGCTTCACAAATGAAGTAAATAAAATAAGGCTAATAAATTAGAAAACAATAACTCCCTTTTTACTGAATTGTCCGTTTCATACATTTAAGAACGACCACCAGTTATTTTCAGCAATGGAAAAAATAAAACCAATCGCACTTTTACCAGCAATGGATAGGCACTTTACGCACTAGATGAAAGTTTGCTCTGACGCACTTATAATTTAATTGGCAAGAATTATTTTTGGGAATTGGGCTTTCTTTGAACTTACAGAAAAAAATTTTCCGCTTGGATAATAAGTCCATTTTTGAGGTGTGTAATCGTAAATCCCCGAGACTTCCTGCAGACAAAGTAAGGTATGACTCGGCGGAGACGTAAGTGCCTACAAAACCGAAACGAGTAGCCAAACGAACAATCAAAATAGTGCATAATGGTGTTCAGCGTTTTATTCATGCCAGTAAAAAGGATCGGGAATTCTGTAATGTCCGATTTTCGTGACACAGCCATATGCATTTCCCTGTTAAAAATTACTAATTTTCGTTGATTATAACGGAATGATAAGTTTGGATATTATCTAACACCCCGAGACTGCCCTGAAGATGGTCGGGTAAAAAAATACATTGCCTATATACAGTAGAACCTCAAGCTACTGGTATTGCCTAGAGGCCGACCTACACGGCGAAGGTACAATGGAGGAGCACCTAAGTGGCCCCTTTACCAAAATTGAGGGTTGATTAAACACCCAACGTACTACACTTAACTCAAGAATTTGCCTGTCTTCCATATCTATCAAAATGGAACCTCAAAAATGATTAATAATCTGAAACTCCTTAACATGTAGTTCGTACTGAAAATATCGTCAGTATTGGTGCTATTCAGGTTGTCGTTTACAATAAATTCTTTAACCTGAATAAACCGTACAAAGTTTCCAACCATACTGTACGTCTGCACTGCACGCCATCTGTCCCATGAAACTGTTAATCTGTCGTCCTCGTTAGGCAAACTCAAACCTTTGTAAGCCCAAAAATAGAAAATAAAGTCTACTATAATATTTGTGAATAGCGAGGATAAAATTTGCATTTAAACTACCATGCTATTGATTCCGCCCAACGCGTGCTCATACAGGACACTCACGAAATCGCATTTTAATTAATCTCATGCGCCAAGTGTTTATGCTTTACCTGTAAAATAACCCAAATAAACAAATGCACCATCATCATGGTCATCGATAATCGGCGGTACTTTCCCCTTGTAAACAGTTTGTTGATGCAGTTCCGTTCGAAATCTAGAGCGCCACAAACGGAATCGCGGGTTTGCTCTATGGTCAATTCCTGTATGAGAACCCCATTTCCGATCTCACTTCCACTACTTGAATAGAGCAGCTAAGTAAAACACGACCTTTTACTACACGCTCAAGTTCCTAACTTTGCCCTATGCTCAAACGGATTGGTAGTCAAACATTGGCGTATTTCAGTCGCTAAGATGTCGCGCCGCCGGACCTTAAAAGGGAATAACGAATGACAATGTTTTGGGGTCCTATTAGGTAATGTAGTTATTTGTAAAAATTCCGCCGATTTCTTTGAATTTATTTAGCTTCCGTCAAAGTACTTCCTTTCGCTCTTGTAGTATTTCATTACTTAACACCCATTCACGTAAGTCTAGTGGATGTACTCCTAGTTTTCCTGGCAAGAAACAAAAACTTATCGTCATTTTTGTGGAGCATTTGAAGAAGACGTGGCGGTTGAATGCAATTCCGACGATGAGTAACAGGAAGATGCATTCATCACGCTCAGAGACGGCTCCAATCTTCGGGACGAAGTGTTGTGTCGTTAATGCTCAAATAACTTGGACTAAATGTGTCAATAGCGGATTTCAACAGTGTTTAAATGAAGCGATGGTGGAACAACTCATCAACAACGATGTCACTTAGAGAAAGCCATGAGAACTGCAAAGTAGATGGGTGCCACATGCCGCACATTCACAGACAACAGCATGCACTGCAAACGACCTAATTTCCACTACTTCTTTCAAGTCATATGAATGCACCAATGAGGCAACTCGTGGTTGAAAGTGACCTTTGTACTCTCTTTAATTCATCTGATACACAGATCATGCTTCTAAGGCACTGCCTCAAACCCCAAAGCCTGCGCATCCCTTGTGTAGTGAGTGCTGATATTCAAGTACGATTAGAGCCATCTGTTTGACACCATAAAAGCCTAACTTGTGCAAGAAAAACCTTTCCAGAAACAGTCAGAAGTAGCGGCTTAGAATAAAGGCTTGGAGATACTGCTTTACTCTCTGTATTCCCATAATGATGTATCACTAAGTGGTCGCCACCTTAGCCTGCCATTACACGAAACGAAATCACCGATTCGGAGATAGGAATAAAACGTGGGTAACCAGTTTTGCAGGTCTCTATGGCCTCTGAAGATCGAATAAGTAAAAGAAGTGTAACTGGCATCAAATTTTTGCCTCCTTAAGAAAGGATTGGGACTTGTAATGGTGACTACTTTAAGAAATGGCGCGTGTCAACAATCTTCTTGCAATCAATTAACTTTCACCGTTTTCGTTTTAGTGAAACACTTATTACAATTCCAAACGAAGCTTTTTCTATCAACGGAGTGCCTTAATAGCCCGTGAAACCACAGTCCTTGACAGCTGATGGCAGGATTACAAGGTAGGTCCCTAGTAAGAGGGTGGGAGTTGTGAGTAAATAAATTCCTTTATCATGACTCACGGTCTTGGGTAGAGAAAAATCAGAAGAAGATTGCACTTGGTAGAAGGAAGAGTCAGAGATCTCGGAGAATTAAAAAGAGATATAAAGTTTTACAATGATGGGGAGGAGGGAAGCTGTCTCCCACTCACACACAAGTTTCCCAGACCTGCAGCAGCAGTGACGCTATCCGCCACGGCCATGCTGGGTGCCGCAGTCTCAGCCGCAGCAGACTGGCCTAGACCTCCCTGGGATGCTATCGTAGTACCAATTCGTATCTCTTAAGACATCGAAAGTATGTTACCATGTTTCGAGATGCAAATTTTTTTGTTGAAATACTCACAAACGAAGTAAGTGAATACCAACTCTTAAATTTGGGCTTATGGGACACGTTTCCTGCTCTCCAGTGCTCGGTCAAGTCTGTGTACTCTTAAAACGCATAGTTGGGAAGATTCAAAAGCTCACTTGATATTGTGACCGATGATATTTCTTCCGAATGGCAAATAGGCATACCAGTACAATGGGCACTGGTATGATCTCATTCAAATTTGCCACTACTTATCCCCATCGATGAAGAGGTACTACGTAGTAATAGATAGATCTATAGTGCCCCCAGGCCTTCCTGAAGATGATAAAAGACATATTGCTCTGGCAGAATACGTATACTCGAAATGCAGTAGGTCTTGGTGCTACTAACATGGCGCGAAGGCCAGCCCGCATGGCTAAGGTGATTTGATGAAGCACCAAATTGTTCCCTTAGCAAATTCAGGAGTTAAACAAACACAGGCGTAATGCATAGATCCGCCTCCTGCTACTCTTGGCCAACCTCCTGCCTCAGCCACCACAAAACACCCACGAATCAACCGCGACAGTCATTCTAGTTCCATGCAACTGAGAAGGTACTTGACAGCAATGTCAATGACCCCTCTTAGCAATTCCACTGTATTTATATTTTTGCCATGTATGGGCACTGGATTCGGGGAAGGGGAGGGGAAATGTGCTGGCTATCAATCGTATCCATTGCTAGTTGTAGGAGCACTGGCCTAAAAGCAGAGTTAAATAGCAAAGGGTGGATTTTAAAACAGTTCCAAGGGGAAGGGGTTTCTTGTTTTTTTTCCTTCCTCTACATTGCACTCACCTCAGTGCTTATGAGCCACATCTATCCTCTACATTCCATGGGTTAGTAGATAGATGGAGGAGGAGACATCGTGTACTGGCTTATTTGACATTTGCATGCAGGTACGGTAGACTGCTCCGTAACGATTCTCTGCAGATGATCTACAGCTACGATTAGTCTCGCTTAAGGTGTTAACAGGTCTCCCTACAGAACACGGGACTAGGGTAGTGGTCGAAGGAAGATGACATTTTTAGCCCTTCTATTAGGAGATGTTGCTGATTCTCCCATCCGCAGCATATTTACTCCTTCCACCCCTCAAGGTTTATCACTCAGCAATAGAAATCAGGACAGATGTCCTTTAAGGTAGGGTTTGCTTTTCACTGCCACCAATGTAGCTCCACTAGGCTTTCTTAGGAACTAAAGAAGACGCAATGTTCGGGCAGAATATATTTACTTTAATACAGTAGAGTTTTGGGCTACTGGTATTGCCAAGAGGCCAGCCTACACGACGGAGGTACAATGGTGGTGCACCTAAGAGGCCGCTTTATAAAAATTAAGGGTTTAACAAAAAAATTAACCTAGTGCAAAAACACATCAATGGAACAGCATTAGTGTTTGTTAAGAGAGACAAAGCCGACGATGGAATTAAGCCCCAAAAATCGGTTCACATGGAATTGTTTTGAAAGGGTGTATTTACTGCCCAAACTTTGAGTACAAAAGTGTCGAAATTAAAGCAAAGTACAAAATTTTAATCTATTGTCATCCACTTTGATCAAAACAAATAAAGTAGCCTCACCTTAAACATTAGAATGTCTCATTAGGTGAAATAAGGATGCATTGCCAAGCTAATTTATCATGAAGCCAGTTTCCTGCATAAATTTGTCGATTTAAAGTAGTTTCGCTGCACAAGTGGTTCAAGAACTCCTTTAAATTGATCCTGGACATGGGCGACGTTTGTAGAAAATATGACTTTTTCTTTAGATATAGTCATTCCTTAATGACATGGGACCGGCAGTCAGTGCCATCTCAAGCCTCAGAGAACTTCCTTTAGCTGTTTAAGGTGGTGTGAGTGGGAAGAATGGAATATTTGAGCCTTAATTTACTTAATCGAGCTCTCTCCAATTGCCTGAACCTAAATACTACTGTTGTCATTTCTTCCCTGTGCTGTTTCCTCAATGCCACTTCAAAACGCGGCATCCAAGGGTAATAGGCTTTGCTTTGAAGTGGTGTCGAAATCCGAGTCTTTTAGTGATAACATTCGGTTGAAAATACATACCACCTTTCGAGAAGTCACACCTTTTGTATTGTCCTAAAATACCGTCAAAATGTATGCTGGTAACTTATATGTCTTGGCTTAAGACCCAGGCTTTTGAGCATAAGAGATTGCACTCCAAATTTTGTCATTTTCTGCATTGGCTACCTTGTCTGTTGTCCAGGGATCCGCTGTGCGGTAACATCATTTTCTGTCTACTTTCCCACCTGTCTGACCTAGCCTCTGATCGTGACCACAGGGAGGTCTGCAAGTCGACTGTGTTAAAAAAGTTAGATATTACACGCCTGTGATCAACGCTTTCGCATTTAAATGCTCCCATCGAATGAGGCCCCCAGGACCGAAAAAACGCCTTCTTCCATCTATTAGTCGTATCCTTACGAGGTAGGTTGATATTATCAACGGAATGCTGGCTCATCTTTGAGAGCTTGACGACACACTGACCCCTAATTTCCTTCAAAATTGCGAGTGTGGTAGTCTTCTACTTAATTTGCTTCATTTGCAGGTAATTTTTTCAGCAAAGTATCCTCTGCTTCCGCTGACTAAGTGGAGCGGCCTGACAGAACATTTTCACCCCGCATCCTTCCACAATAGTCTAAGTGAATAGATCGAGGATCTCCACCGCCAAGTGACTAACATCTCGGTAAAATTACCGACACTGGAACAGGCTGGAGGCGATTTTCTCAACCAGGGCCTTGTATACCCCTCTCGGTTGAGCTATTTGGCGTATTCCTCACTTAATCAGCTAGTTTTGTAAACATTTGTGATGAGGTGAGTTCGAAGGAAAGTATCTTTATCGGCGGACCTGCAGGACATTTTTAACCCGCCAAGTTTGCCGAAAGGTAGTGGTTGCGGTGTGCATCACGTTCTTCAACTCGATTGCAGGAAGCGTATATTTTTACCGATAAACTGGCATCCAAAAGTAAGCGCCTTGACTTATTGAGGGGAAGCCGAGAAAGGAAAAAGCTGACACCAGCAGAACCGTTAAGATGAGCGGTTTTCGCTGCGATTGCGGCCATCAAACTATGCATAACAAGACTTGCTTCACGCTTTCACAGTTTTGTTCTGCTCCCACTTTTTTGTCTTTGAGGAAGTGCTCGGTCCTCGGACGGTTTTTTTAACTACAATTTGTATTCCTAAAGCTTTCTTCTCACGACCGCGTTATAAGTAAGCAATTTGCTTTGTTGCGCGTGTTATGAAGTGATATAAATTTGATGCTCTATTACTAAAGCAATTTCTAAAGAGTTAGGTATGTGAATAATCTTCTGAATATGGTCCGGAAGTCCATATTGGTGGAGTTGCAAGTTATGACTGTCGATAATGTTCACGAAATGAAAGACAACAACAAATATCAGCTTTTTGCATAATGCTACTAGATAAGATTGTGTTTCATTCACAATGAAGAATCTTTGAATGCCGAGCCCATAGTTGATTACTAAACTCGATAAATTCATAAATGGAAAAAATAAGTGGCATTTTCAACCACAGAAATAATATTCACTCGGAATAATGTAAAATTTAATAAAATAAAGCTTAATTTGACAACTTTTCACTCCGCATCAGATGCAGCTTACGCCTCTGTCCGTCGTGTAGTGGCCGAATTGGCCAACCGGTGGGTACAAAAGGAACCCAATGAAGTGAACAATCGACGCTTACCGATTTAGGATGGATGGAAGGGTGCTCAAAAAGTCCTCTCGGATTACATACAAGCAAAAAGTTTCTTCCAAATGAAATTCCAAAAGCTGCCTAAAGTGGCATTCTGGCACCCTTGTGAGACAAGTGAATTTGTGACGCAGGCGTCAATGCCCTGTACACAAGTCTTCTGTAGGCCCTATGAGGTAGAAAAGAATTGTGCTAAATGATTCCTTTAACTCTTGAAGCTGCAACCCACAAAACTTGAAATTAAGCTACTTCAATTAATTGCAAAGTGAAAAGCAAAAGATTTCGATTTCCACCGTTTTATGTAAGTGGGAGGTTGGGGAGGCTCTCAAATACCTGTCTTCAAGGTTTCAGTCGTGCTATACTTTGTTTGCAAAACTAATTAAATGCGTAACTTTCGCCGACTTGGCGAGAATTGCGTTTGCGCCTACAAGTTTTTTGCAAAGAAATGAAGACTAAATTGCATTATCACAATCTAGAAATGCCAGTCATAATGGAGCTAATAAGAGTTACCCAAATGCATTGACGCTGATTGTGAGTTTCATAGCATGCTGCACCACAGAGAGGCGCCACAGGGTGTGACGAGGTTATTCTGACAAGCTTTGACGCATTTAAGTGCGGTGAGTAGGCTAGCAACACAGTCATCTGCGCAACTATTAATTGTGAATATCTTCTGCAGCTCAATCACTCCTGAAAGATGCCAAAGGCAGCACCAGTGCCGTATACGCCCTACGATGCAACCAAGGCTTTACCCTCCGTATACAAAAAGAAGGCTGCAAAAGAATTGGGAGAGATTTCTGATCAAGTTTCAGCACATCTGGAATCGTTTCGACGATGGCTTACCTCCATGCCCCACTTGAAGTGCACCACGGGTTAGTTAGTCGCTTTACTAAACAGTTTTTGTGCCCACCTAACTTGAGTTGAAGAGGATAAAGCCTTCGATTACCATTTTGCAGATGACACATTTTTGTTGGCATTTTTGCGTCAAGCAAAGTACAACCACATGAAAGCGCAGCGCCGTCTGGACAAATTTTGTACCTTCCGAACGTCACCCACTGAAGGAAATCCTTCGTGGTTCGAGGACACGGCAACCAATAGAGAAAACTGGAATAAATGGATTGACATGAAGTAAATTTATTTTATTTGCACAATACACCTTTCAATAATTCAATTTAACTGCCAAGAATCCAGTTGGGTAAAGAAGAATACGTGGTAATATTTTTACCCTTAAACTTGCAAACTGTAGAGCTCTCTTTTCCACCCTCAATTTGGCGTTTTTCAGTATTGAGATAGCAGTAGCGGAATAGGCACATTTCCTAAAATATATTTGCACTTTCAAACAGAGGAGTCAAGCTTGACAAAGTGTGTATGCGCTTTTTGAGAAATCATGGAAAAGGGAAATGCTTGAAGGAATTTAAAGCACAGATGCAGTAAAGTGAGCATGTCTTGATGATTTCAATCCGCATTCCGTAGGTGCTGGGCACCTCTAGGATTCACTCAAGAGGGGTCTCTGGTCATTTTGGTGAAATCTAGTAAGTTTTTTGCCATCCAAATCATACGCATTCACCTTTCTTAGCATAACGCTAAATGACGTAAATGCAGCCAAAGTGGTCTTTTCCTTCAATTGCTTGTAGCCAACATCAATCTAAATGAACTGTCGATAGCAGATCTGCAGGGTCCATCGCACATATGGAACGATATATGCCTAGCTGATCCCAGAGCGCAAATTGGTGGCATCTGCATGATTATGGATTTCACGAATTTTCGAAAGGAGGATGTTATGAGAATGTTTGAGCCAAAGATGTCGAAGGTTGCAACAAAATATTTCCAGGTACGCATTTCAACCCATTCTGCTTTAATTTTCATTGAAAAATTACCCAATTCGCAAAATGTGGTTAACATATCATGTATCATCATAACATCACCTAACTCCCAAATGAGACGTCGATTGCAGATTCTCAATCTGATGCATCGGACTCCTTCAAAGCACATTCCAGGAATAATTTAATAACAAGGGTGGATTTAGCACAAGGTGCCCAAGTTATAGCAATTTATATCAATTGAATCTCCTTTATGGTACCTGATTCCAGCATTCTTTTTCAGGAATGTCTTCCCTTCCGAATAAAAAAATTGATATACTACAATACCCCAAAAGTCTTTGAAGCAATGTTTAATCTGTACTCTGAGTGGTTGAATGAGAAAATCAAGTCACGAGTGAGTTCCTTGCTTACTTGAGTCGCCAAGGGTAATCAACCCATTCATTGACTCCAACCTTTGCAGATTTTGGTTCTGGGCTCCGATTTTAGCCCCGCTTTCGATGCAGTTCCCGGATTGAAAGACTTAATGTCCGATTCATATGGTGGCGATAACAAGCTTTCCTTCGAGGATTTATGCGGTAATATCAGTTCTTTGGAAATTTATTGTACAAAATGCTGTGACTTTTTGCGAATACATGTAAAAGTTACTTATTTTAACTTGCGATGCACTTTCTTGTCAACTAATTGCTTCATATTTGTCATATTTGGACCTACTGGTTCAGAGTAATCTCAGCATGGCTGAGACTTACCACCATAATAACGGGTATGGAGCTGCACAGCCCTAACAACTACACCTGAGGATTTTGTTTCCCAAATAAGGCAAATATGACCCAATGTCCATCAAAATGCTTCCTGCCTCTCGTTAATCGTGCTAGGATGTGGACAGAGAAGAAGTATTGTATTGAAATACAAATGTTTTTCGGAAAAAGCGTTGTTTCTCTATAAATGGCTTTCCTCCATGAAATTGACTTAATGCATTCGCTGCCAAGAGAAGATATCTTGATAAATCTGCACGTACTTTAAAGATGTATTCTTATTATTCCCTTAGAGAAACAGGAATCTATGTTGAAGTCACTTCCGGATGCTAGACCAGCTTTTGCGATTGCGGTGGACGAGTCAAAACGGCCAAAAGAATGTCGAAATCAGTTCGGAGTTTATAAAGACTTCTCCACGGATATAATGGGCAAATCGGGAATATACGTGAAATTTAATCAGGACGAAATTTGACAGTTAGCCACTTCTTTGGATTAATTGGTCATCCTACTGATTGTCCATTTAGACCTGAATAATGAATTCCCTACTATTGGATTTTTCTAATTACTCACATTTAACATCTTTGCTGAGTGAATTTGACACATCTCAATGACCAGTAGTTTGAGTGAGTAGAGGCGAACAACACGAGGTATGCT